>NW_027617107.1:0-147155 GCF_964187855.1 Myxine glutinosa
TGGTTTCCTGCACCAACACAAGTGCGAAAAGTGTTTTTTCATCACTAACACAAGTGCGAAAAGTGTTTTTTCAACACAAACACAAGTGCGAAAAGTGTTTTTTCCACACTAATACAAGTGCAAAAGTGGTTTCCTGCACCAACACAAGTGCGTAATGTGGTTTTTCAACACTAACACAAGTGCGAAAAGTGGTTTTTCAACACAATCACAAGTGCAAAAAGTGTTTTTTCCACACTAATACAAGTGCAAAAGTGGTTTCCTGCACCAACACAAGTGCGAAAAGTGGTTTTTCAACACTAACACAAGTGCGAAAAGTTGTTTTTCAACACTAACACAATTGCGAAAAGTGGTTTTTCAACACTATCACAAGTGCAAAAAGTGTTTTTTCCACACTAATACAAGTGCAAAAGTGGTTTCCTGCACCAACACAAGTGCGAAAAGTTGTTTTTCAACACTAACACAAGTGTGAAAAGTGGTTTTTCAACACAAACACAAGTGCGAAAAGTGTTTTTTCCACACTAATACACATGCAAAAGTGGTTTCCTGCACCAACACAAGTGCGAAAAGTGGTTTTTCAACACTAACACAAGTGCGAAAAGTGTTTTTTCCACACTAATACAAGTGCAAAAATGGTTTCCTGCACCAACACAAGTGCGAAAAGTGTTTTTTCATCACTAACACAAGTGCGAAAAGTGGTTTTTCAACACAAACACAAGTGCGAAAAGTGTTTTTTCCACACAATACAAGTGCAAAAGTGGTTTCCTGCACCAACACAAGTGCGTAATGTGGTTTTTCGACACTAACACAAGTGCGAAAAGTGGTTTTTCAACACAATCACAAGTGCAAAAAAGTGTTTTTTCCACACTACTACAAGTGCAAAAGTGGTTTCCTGCACCAACACAAGTGTGAAAAGTGGTTTTTCATCACTAACACAAGTGCGAAAAGTGGTTTTTCAACACAAACACAAGTGCGAAAAGTGGTTTTTCAACACTATCACAAGTGCGAAAAGTGTTTTTTCCACACTAATACACGTGCAAAAGTGGTTTCCTGCACCAACACAAGTGCGAAAAGTGGTTTTTCAACAATATCACAAGTGCAAAAAGTGTTTTTTCCACACTAATACAAGTGCAAAAGTGGTTTCCTGCACCAACACAAGTGCGAAAAGTGGTTTTACAACACTAACACAAGTGCGAAAAGTGGTTTTTCAACACTATCACAAGTGCAAAAAGTGTTTTTTCCACACTAATACAAGTGCAAAATGGTTTCCTGCACCAACACAAGTGCGAAAAGTGTTTTTTCATCACTAACACAAGT
The DNA here is from genome assembly GCF_964187855.1 of Myxine glutinosa. Classification (NCBI taxonomy): domain Eukaryota; kingdom Metazoa; phylum Chordata; class Myxini; order Myxiniformes; family Myxinidae; genus Myxine; species Myxine glutinosa. The sequence goes on from NW_027617107.1 coordinate 1,315, forward strand.
GCGAAAAGTGTTTTTTTCCACACTAATACAAGTGCAAAGTGGTTTCCTGCACCAACACAAGTGCGTAATGTGGTTTTTCAACACTAACACAAGTGCGAAAAGTGGTTTTTCAACACAATCACAAGTGCAAAAAGTGTTTTTTCCACACTAATACAAGTGCAAAAGTGGTTTCCTGCACCAACACAAGTGCGAAAAGTGGTTTTTCAACACTAACACAAGTGCGAAAAGTTGTTTTTCAACATTAACACAATTGCGAAAAGTGGTTTTTCAACACTATCACAAGTGCAAAAAGTGTTTTTTCCACACTAATACAAGTGCAAAAGTGGTTTCCTGCACCAACACAAGTGCGAAAAGTTGTTTTTCAACACTAACACAAGTGTGAAAAGTGGTTTTTCAACACAAACACAAGTGCGAAAAGTGTTTTTTCCACACTAATACACGTGCAAAAGTGGTTTCCTGCACCAACACAAGTGCGAAAAGTGGTTTTTCAACACTAACACAAGTGCGAAAAGTGGTTTTTCAACACTAACACAAGTGTGAAAAGTGGTTTTTCAACACTATCACAAGTGCAAAAAGTGTTTTTTCCACACTAATACAAGTGCAAAAATGGTTTCCTGCACCAACACAAGTGTGAAAAGTGGTTTTTCATCACTAACACAAGTGCGAAAAGTGGTTTTTCAACACAAACACAAGTGCGAAAAGTGGTTTTTCAACACTATCACAAGTGCGAAAAGTGTTTTTTCCACACTAATACACGTGCAAAAGTGGTTTCCTGCACCAACACAAGTGCGAAAAGTGGTTTTTCAACACTAACACAAGTGCGAAAAGTGGTTTTTCAACACTAACACAAGTGCGAAAAGTGGTTTTTCAACAATATCACAAGTGCAAAAAGTGTTTTTTCCACACTAATACAAGTGCAAAAGTGGTTTCCTGCACCAACACATGTGCGAAAAGTGGTTTTTCAACACTAACACAAGTGCGAAAAGTGGTTTTTCAACACTATCACAAGTGCAAAAAGTGTTTTTTCCACACTAATACAAGTGCAAAAGTGGTTTCCTGCACCAACACAAGTGCGAAAAGTGGTTTTTCAACACTAACACAAGTGCGAAAAGTGGTTTTTCAACACTATCACAAGTGCAAAAAGTGTTTTTTCCACACTAATACAAGTGCAAAAATGGTTTCCTGCACCAACACAAGTGTGAAAAGTGGTTTTTCATCACTAACACAAGTGCGAAAAGTGGTTTTTCAACACTAACACAAGTGCGAAAAGTGGTTTTTCAACACTATCACAAGTGCAAAAAGTGTTTTTTCCACACTAATACAAGTGCAAAAATGGTTTCCTGCACCAACACAAGTGCGAAAAGTGTTTTTTCATCACTAACACAAGTGCGAAAAGTGGTTTTTCAACACAAACACAAGTGCGAAAAGTGTTTTTTCCACACTAATACAAGTGCAAAAGTGGTTTCCTGCACCAACACAAGTGCGTAATGTGGTTTTTCAACACTAACACAAGTGCGAAAAGTGGTTTTTCAACACAATCACAAGTGCAAAAAGTGTTTTTTTCCACACTAATACAAGTGCAAAAGTGGTTTCCTGCACCAACACAAGTGCGAAAAGTGGTTTTTCAACACTAACACAAGTGCGAAAAGTTGTTTTTCAACACTAACACAAGTGCGAAAAGTGGGTTTTCAACACTATCACAAGTGCAAAAAGTGTTTTTTCCACACTAATACAAGTGCAAAAGTGGTTTCCTGCACCAACACAAGTGCGAAAAGTGGTTTTTCAACACTAACACAAGTGCGAAAAGTGTTTTTTCAACACTAACACAAGTGCGAAAAGTGGTTTTTCAACACTAACACAAGTGCGAAAAGTGGTTTTTCAACACTATCACAAGTGCAAAAGTGTTTTTTCCACATTAATACAAGTGCAAAAGTGGTTTCCTGCACCAACACAAGTGCGAAAAGTTGTTTTTCAACACTATCACAAGTGCAAAAAGTGTTTTTTCCACACTAATACAAGTGCAAAAGTGGTTTCCTGCACCAACACAAGTGCGAAAAGTGGTTTTTCAACACTAACACAAGTGCGAAAAGTGTTTTTCAACACAAACACAAGTGCGAAAAGTGTTTTTTCCACACTAATACAAGTGCAAAAGTGGTTTCCTGCACCAACACAAGTGCGTAAAGTGGTTTTTCAACACTAACACAAGTGCGAAAAGTGGTTTTTCAACACTATCACAAGTGCAAAAAGTGTTTTTTCCACACTAATACAAGTGCAAAAGTGGTTTCCTGCACCAACACAAGTGCGAAAAGTGGTTTTGCAACACTAACACAAGTGCGAAAAGTGGTTTTTCAACACTAACACATGTGCGAAAAGTGGTTTTTCAACACTATCACAAGTGCAAAAAGTGTTTTTTCCACACTAATACAAGTGCAAAAGTGGTTTCCTGCACCAACACAAGTGCGAAAAGTGTTTTTCAACACTAACACAAGTGCGAAAAGTGGTTTTTCAACACTAACACAAGTGCGAAAAGTGGTTTTTCAACACTATCACAAGTGCAAAAAGTGTTTTTTCCACACTAATACAAGTGCAAAAATGGTTTCCTGCACCAACACAAGTGCGAAAAGTGTTTTTTCATCACTAACACAAGTGCGAAAAGTGGTTTTTCAACACAAACACAAGTGCGAAAAGTGTTTTTTCCACACTAATACAAGTGCAAAAGTGGTTTCCTGCACCAACACAAGTGCGTAATGTGGTTTTTCGACACTAACACAAGTGCGAAAAGTGGTTTTTCAACACAATCACAAGTGCAAAAAGTGTTTTTTCCACACTAATACAAGTGCAAAAGTGGTTTCCTGCACCAACACAAGTGTGAAAAGTGGTTTTTCATCACTAACACAAGTGCGAAAAGTGGTTTTTCAACACAAACACAAGTGCGAAAAGTGGTTTTTCAACACTATCACAAGTGCGAAAAGTGTTTTTTCCACACTAATACACGTGCAAAAGTGGTTTCCTGCACCAACACAAGTGCGAAAAGTGGTTTTTCAACAATATCACAAGTGCAAAAAGTGTTTTTTCCACACTAATACAAGTGCAAAAGTGGTTTCCTGCACCAACACAAGTGCGAAAAGTGGTTTTACAACACTAACACAAGTGCGAACAGTGGTTTTTCAACACTATCACAAGTGCAAAAAGTGTTTTTTCCACATTAATACAAGTGCAAAAATGGTTTCCTGCACCAACACAAGTGCGAAAAGTGTTTTTTCATCACTAACACAAGTGCGAAAAGTGGTTGATCAACACAAACACAAGTGCGAAAAGTGTTTTTTCCACACTAATACAAGTGCAAAAGTGGTTTCCTGCACCAACACAAGTGCGAAAAGTGGTTTTTCAACACAATCACAAGTGCAAAAAGTGTTTTTTCCACACTAATACAAGTGCAAAAGTGGTTTCCTGCACCAACACAAGTGCGAAAAGTGGTTTTTCAACACTAACAAAAGTGCGAAAAGTTGTTTTTCAACACTAACACAATTGCGAAAAGTGGTTTTTCAACACTATCACAAGTGCAAAAAGTGTTTTTTCCACACTAATACAAGTGCAAAAGTGGTTTCCTGCACCAACACAAGTGCGAAAAGTTGTTTTTCAACACTAACACAAGTGTGAAAAGTGGTTTTTCAACACAAACACAAGTGCAAAAAGTGTTTTTTCCACACTAAAACAAGTGCAAAAGTGGTTTCCTGCACCAACACAAGTGCGAAAAGTGGTTTTTCAACACTAACACAAGTGCGAAAAGTGGTTTTTCAACACTAACACAAGTGTGAAAAGTGGTTTTTCAACACTATCACAAGTGCAAAAAGTGTTTTTTCCACACTAATACAAGTGCAAAAATGGTTTCCTGCACCAACACAAGTGTGAAAAGTGGTTTTTCATCACTAACACAAGTGCGAAAAGTGGTTTTTCAACACAAACACAAGTGCGAAAAGTGGTTTTTCAACACTATCACAAGTGCGAAAAGTGTTTTTTCCACACTAATACACGTGCAAAAGTGGTTTCCTGCACCAACACAAGTGCGAAAAGTGGTTTTTCAACACTAACACAAGTGCGAAAAGTGGTTTTTCAACACTAACACAAGTGCGAAAAGTGGTTTTTCAACAATATCACAAGTGCAAAAAGTGTTTTTTCCACACTAATACAAGTGCAAAAGTGGTTTCCTGCACCAACACAAGTGCGAAAAGTGGTTTTTCAACACTAACACAAGTGCGAAAAGTGGTTTTTCAACACTATCACAAGCGCAAAAAGTGTTTTTTCCACACTAAAACAAGTGCAAAAGTGGTTTCCTGCACCAACACAAGTGCGAAAAGTGGTTTTTCAACACTAACGCAAGTGCGAAAAGTGGTTTTTCAACACTAACACAAGTGCGAAAAGTGGTTTTTCAACACTAACACAAGTGCGAAAAGTGCTTTTTCCACACTAATACAAGTGCAAAAGTGGTTTTCTGCACCAACACAAGTGCGAAAAGTGGTTTTTCAACACTAACACAAGTGCGAAAAGTGGTTTTTCAACACTATCACAAGTGCAAAAAGTGTTTTTTCCACACTAATACAAGTGCAAAAGTGGTTTCCTGCACCAACACAAGTGCGAAAAGTGGTTTTTCAACACTAACACAAGTGCGAAAAGTGGTTTTTCAACACAAACACAAGTGCGAAAAGTGTTTTTTCCACACTAATACAAGTGCAAAAGTGGTTTCCTGCACCAACACAAGTGCGTAAAGTGGTTTTTCAACACTAACACAAGTGCGAAAAGTGGTTTTTCAACACTATCACAAGTGCAAAAAGTGTTTTTTCCACACTAATACAAGTGCAAAAGTGGTTTCCTGCACCAACACAAGTGCGAAAAGTGGTTTTGCAACACTAACACAAGTGCGAAAAGTGGTTTTTCAACACTAACACATGTGCGAAAAGTGGTTTTTCAACACTATCACAAGTGCAAAAAGTGTTTTTTCCACACTAATACAAGTGCAAAAGTGGTTTCCTGCACCAACACAAGTGCGAAAAGTGGTTTTTCAACACTAACACAAGTGCGAAAAGTGGTTTTTCAACACTAACACAAGTGCGAAAAGTGGTTTTTCAACACTATCACAAGTGCAAAAAGTGTTTTTTCCACACTAATACAAGTGCAAAAATGGTTTCCTGCACCAACACAAGTGCGAAAAGTGTTTTTTCATCACTAACACAAGTGCGAAAAGTGGTTTTTCAACACAAACACAAGTGCGAAAAGTGTTTTTTCCACACTAATACAAGTGCAAAAGTGGTTTCCTGCACCAACACAAGTGCGTAATGTGGTTTTTCGACACTAACACAAGTGCGAAAAGTGGTTTTTCAACACAATCACAAGTGCAAAAAGTGTTTTTTCCACACTAATACAAGTGCAAAAGTGGTTTCCTGCACCAACACAAGTGTGAAAAGTGGTTTTTCATCACTAACACAAGTGCGAAAAGTGGTTTTTCAACACAAACACAAGTGCGAAAAGTGGTTTTTCAACACTATCACAAGTGCGAAAAGTGTTTTTTCCACACTAATACACGTGCAAAAGTGGTTTCCTGCACCAACACAAGTGCGAAAAGTGGTTTTTCAACAATATCACAAGTGCAAAAAGTGTTTTTTCCACACTAATACAAGTGCAAAAGTGGTTTCCTGCACCAACACAAGTGCGAAAAGTGGTTTTACAACACTAACACAAGTGCGAAAAGTGGTTTTTCAACACTATCACAAGTGCAAAAAGTGTTTTTTCCACACTAATACAAGTGCAAAAATGGTTTCCTGCACCAACACAAGTGCGAAAAGTGTTTTTTCATCACTAACACAAGTGCGAAAAGTGGTTTTTCAACACAAACACAAGTGCGAAAAGTGTTTTTTCCACACTAATACAAGTGCAAAAGTGGTTTCCTGCACCAACACAAGTGCGTAATGTGGTTTTTCAACACTAACACAAGTGCGAAAAGTGGTTTTTCAACACAATCACAAGTGCAAAAAGTGTTTTTTCCACACTAATACAAGTGCAAAAGTGGTTTCCTGCACCAACACAAGTGCGAAAAGTGGTTTTTCAACACTAACACAAGTGCGAAAAGTTGTTTTTCAACACTAACACAATTGCGAAAAGTGGTTTTTCAACACTATCACAAGTGCAAAAAGTGTTTTTTCCACACTAATACAAGTGCAAAAGTGGTTTCCTGCACCAACACAAGTGCGAAAAGTTGTTTTTCAACACTAACACAAGTGTGAAAAGTGGTTTTTCAACACAAACACAAGTGCGAAAAGTGTTTTTTCCACACTAATACACATGCAAAAGTGGTTTCCTGCACCAACACAAGTGCGAAAAGTGGTTTTTCAACACTAACACAAGTGCGAAAAGTGGTTTTTCAACACTAACACAAGTGTGAAAAGTGGTTTTTCAACACTATCACAAGTGCAAAAAGTGTTTTTTCCACACTAATACAAGTGCAAAAATGGTTTCCTGCACCAACACAAGTGTGAAAAGTGGTTTTTCATCACTAACACAAGTGCGAAAAGTGGTTTTTCAACACAAACACAAGTGCGAAAAGTGGTTTTTCAACACTATCACAAGTGCGAAAAGTGTTTTTTCCACACTAATACACGTGCAAAAGTGGTTTCCTGCACCAACACAAGTGCGAAAAGTGGTTTTTCAACACTAACACAAGTGCGAAAAGTGGTTTTTCAACACTAACACAAGTGCGAAAAGTGGTTTTTCAACAATATCACAAGTGCAAAAAGTGTTTTTTCCACACTAATACAAGTGCAAAAGTGGTTTCCTGCACCAACACAAGTGCGAAAAGTGGTTTTTCAACACTAACACAAGTGCGAAAAGTGGTTTTTCAACACTATCACAAGTGCAAAAAGTGTTTTTTCCACACTAAAACAAGTGCAAATGTGGTTTCCTGCACCAACACAAGTGCGAAAAGTGGTTTTTCAACACTAACGCAAGTGCGAAAAGTGGTTTTTCAACACTAACACAAGTGCGAAAAGTGGTTTTTCAACACTAACACAAGTGCGAAAAGTGCTTTTTCTACACTAATACAAGTGCAAAAGTGGTTTTCTGCACCAACACAAGTGCGAAAAGTGGTTTTTCAACACCAACACAAGTGCGAAAAGTGGTTTTTCAACACTATCACAAGTGCAAAAAGTGTTTTTTCCACACTAATACAAGTGCAAAAGTGGTTTCCTGCACCAACACAAGTGCGAAAAGTGGTTTTTCAACACTAACACAAGTGCAAAAAGTGGTTTTTCAACACTAACACAAGTGCAAAAAGTGTTTTTTCCACACTAATACAAGTGCAAAAGTGGTTTCCTGCACCAACACAAGTGCGAAAAGTGGTTTTTCAACACTAACACAAGTGCGAAAAGTGGTTTTTCAACACTAACACAAGTGCAAAAAGTGGTTTTTCAACACTATCACAAGTTCAAAAAGTGTTTTTTCCACACTAATACAAGTGCAAAAGTGGTTTTTCAACACTATCACAAGTGCAAAAAGTGTTTTTTCCACACTAATACAAGTGCAAAAGTGGTTTCCTGCACCAACACAAGTGCGAAAAGTGGTTTTTCAACACTAACACAAGTGCGAAAAGTGGTTTTTCAACACAAACACAAGTGCGAAAAGTGTTTTTTCCACACTAATACAAGTGCAAAAGTGGTTTCCTGCACCAACACAAGTGCGTAAAGTGGTTTTTCAACACTAACACAAGTGCGAAAAGTGGTTTTTCAACACTATCACAAGTGCAAAAAGTGTTTTTTCCACACTAATACAAGTGCAAAAGTGGTTTCCTGCACCAACACAAGTGCGAAAAGTGGTTTTGCAACACTAACACAAGTGCGAAAAGTGGTTTTTCAACACTAACACATGTGCGAAAAGTGGTTTTTCAACACTATCACAAGTGCAAAAAGTGTTTTTTCCACACTAATACAAGTGCAAAAGTGGTTTCCTGCACCAACACAAGTGTGAAAAGTGGTTTTTCAACACTAACACAAGTGCGAAAAGTGGTTTTTCAACACTAACACAAGTGCGAAAAGTGGTTTTTCAACACTATCACAAGTGCAAAAAGTGTTTTTTCCACACTAATACAAGTGCAAAAATGGTTTCCTGCACCAACACAAGTGCGAAAAGTGTTTTTTCATCACTAACACAAGTGCGAAAAGTGGTTTTTCAACACAAACACAAGTGCGAAAAGTGTTTTTTCCACACTAATACAAGTGCAAAAGTGGTTTCCTGCACCAACACAAGTGCGTAATGTGGTTTTTCGACACTAACACAAGTGCGAAAAGTGGTTTTTCAACACAATCACAAGTGCAAAAAGTGTTTTTTCCACACCAATAGAAGTGCAAAAGTGGTTTCCTGCACCAACACAAGTGTGAAAAGTGGTTTTTCATCACTAACACAAGTGCGAAAAGTGGTTTTTCAACACAAACACAAGTGCGAAAAGTGGTTTTTCAACACTATCACAAGTGCGAAAAGTGTTTTTTCCACACTAATACACGTGCAAAAGTGGTTTCCTGCACCAACACAAGTGCGAAAAGTGGTTTTTCAACAATATCACAAGTGCAAAAAGTGTTTTTTCCACACTAATACAAGTGCAAAAGTGGTTTCCTGCACCAACACAAGTGCGAAAAGTGGTTTTACAACACTAACACAAGTGCGAAAAGTGGTTTTTCAACACTATCACAAGTGCAAAAAGTGTTTTTTCCACACTAATACAAGTGCAAAAATGGTTTCCTGCACCAACACAAGTGCGAAAAGTGTTTTTTCATCACTAACACAAGTGCGAAAAGTGGTTTTTCAACACAAACACAAGTGCGAAAAGTGTTTTTTCCACACTAATACAAGTGCAAAAAGTGTTTTTTCCACACTAATACAAGTGCAAAAGTGGTTTCCTGCACCAACACAAGTGCGAAAAGTTGTTTTTCAACACTAACACAAGTGTGAAAAGTGGTTTTTCAACACAAACACAAGTGCGAAAAGTGTTTTTTCCACACTAATACACGTGCAAAAGTGGTTTCCTGCACCAACACAAGTGCGAAAAGTGGTTTTTCAACACTAACACAAGTGCGAAAAGTGGTTTTTCAACACTAACACAAGTGTGAAAAGTGGTTTTTCAACACTATCACAAGTGCAAAAAGTGTTTTTTCCACACTAATACAAGTGCAAAAATGTTTTCCTGCACCAACACAAGTGTGAAAAGTGGTTTTTCATCACTAACACAAGTGCGAAAAGTGGTTTTTCAACACAAACACAAGTGCGAAAAGTGGTTTTTCAACACTATCACAAGTGCGAAAAGTGTTTTTTCCACACTAATACACGTGCAAAAGTGGTTTACTGCACCAACACAAGTGCGAAAAGTGGTTTTTCAACACTAACACAAGTGCGAAAAGTGGTTTTTCAACACTAACACAAGTGCGAAAAGTGGTTTTTCAACAATATCACAAGTGCAAAAAGTGTTTTTTCCACACTAATACAAGTGCAAAAGTGGTTTCCTGCACCAACACAAGTGCGAAAAGTGGTTTTTCAACACTAACACAAGTGCGAAAAGTGGTTTTTCAACACTATCACAAGTGCAAAAAGTGTTTTTTCCACACTAAAACAAGTGCAAAAGTGGTTTCCTGCACCAACACAAGTGCGAAAAGTGGTTTTTCAACACTAACGCAAGTGCGAAAAGTGGTTTTTCAACACTAACACAAGTGCGAAAAGTGGTTTTTCAACACTAACACAAGTGCGAAAAGTGCTTTTTCCACACTAATACAAGTGCAAAAGTGGTTTTCTGCACCAACACAAGTGCGAAAAGTGGTTTTTCAACACTAACACAAGTGCGAAAAGTGGTTTTTCAACACTATCACAAGTGCAAAAAGTGTTTTTTCCACACTAATACAAGTGCAAAAGTGGTTTCCTGCACCAACACAAGTGCGAAAAGTGGTTTTTCAACACTAACACAAGTGCAAAAAGTGGTTTTTCAACACTAACACAAGTGCAAAAAGTGTTTTTTCCACACTAATACAAGTGCAAAAGTGGTTTCCTGCACCAACACAAGTGCGAAAAGTGGTTTTTCAACACTAACACAAGTGCGAAAAGTGGTTTTTCAACACTAACACAAGTGCAAAAAGTGGTTTTTCAACACAATCACAAGTGCAAAAAGTGCTTTTTCCACACTAATACAAGTGCAAAAGTGGTTTCCTGCACCAACACAGTGCAAAAGTGGTTTCCTGCACCAACACAGTGCGAAAAGTGGTTTTTCAACACTAACACAAGTGCGAAAAGTGGTTTTTCAACACTAACACAAGTGCGAAAAGTGGTTTTTCAACACTATCACAAGTGCAAAAAGTGTTTTTTCCACGCTAATACAAGTGAAAAAGTGGTTTCCTGCACCAACACAAGTGCGAAAAGTGGTTTTTCAACACTAACACAAGTGCGAAAAGTGGTTTTTCAACACTAACACAAGTGCGAAAAGTTTTTTTCAACACTAACACAAGTGCCAAAAGTGGTTTTTCAACACTATCACAAGTGCAAAAAGTGTTTTTTCCACACTAATACAAGTGCAAAAGTGGTTTCCTGCACCAACACAAGTGCGAAAAGTGGTTTTTCAACACTAACACAAGTGCGAAAAGTGGTTTTTCAACACTAACACAAGTGCGAAAAGTGGTTTTTCAACACTAACACAAGTGCGAAAAGTGGTTTTTCAACACTATCACAAGTGCAAAAAGTGTTTTTTTCACACTAATACAAGTGCAAAAGTGGTTTCCTGCACCAACACAAGTGCGAAAAGTGGTTTTTCAACACTAACACAAGTGCGGAAAGTCGTTTTTCAACACTAACACAAGTGCGAAAAGTGGTTTTTCAACACTATCACAAGTGCAAAAAGTGTTTTTTCCACACTAATGCAAGTGCAAAAGTAGTTTACTGCACCAACACAAGTGCGAAAAGTGGTTTTTCAACACTAACACAAGTGCGAAAAGTGGTTTTTCAACACTATCACAAGTGCAAAAAGTGTTTTTTCCACACTAATACAAGTGCAAAAGTGGTTTCCTGCACCAACACAAGTGCGAAAAGTGGTTTTTCAACACTAACACAAGTGCGAAAAGTGGTTTTTCAACACTATCACAAGTGCAAAAAGTGTTTTTTCACACTAATACAAGTGCAAAAGTGGTTTCTTGCACCAACAGAAGTGCGAAAAGTGTTTTTTCAACACTAACACAAGTGCGAAAAGTGGTTTTTCAACACTATCACAAATGCAAAAAGTGTTTTTTCCACACTAATACAAGTGCAAAAGTGGTTTCCTGCACCAACACAAGTGCGAAAAGTGGTTTTTCATCACTAACACAAGTGCGAAAAGTGGTTTTTCAACACAAACACAAGTGCGAAAAGTGGTTTTTCAACACTATCACAAGTGCGAAAAGTGTTTTTTCCACACTAATACACGTGCAAAAGTGGTTTCCTGCACCAACACAAGTGCAAAAAGTGGTTTTCAACACTAACACAAGTGCGAAAAGTGGTTTTTCAACACTAACACAAGTGCGAAAAGTTGTTTTTCAACAATATCACAAGTGCAAAAAGTGTTTTTTCCACACTAATACAAGTGCAAAAGTGGTTTCCTGCACCAACACAAGTGCGAAAAGTGGTTTTTCAACACTAACACAAGTGCGAAAAGTGGTTTTTCAACACTATCACAAGTGCAAAAAGTGTTTTTTCCACACTAATACAAGTGCAAAAGTGGTTTCCTGCACCAACACAAGTGCGAAAAGTGGTTTTTCAACACTAACACGAGTGCGAAAAGTGGTTTTTCAACACTATCACAAGTGCAAAAAGTGTTTTTTTTCACACTAATACAAGTGCAAAAGTGGTTTCTTGCACCAACAGAAGTGCGAAAAGTGGTTTTTCAACACTAACACAAGTACGAAAAGTGGTTTTTCAACACTATCACAAATGCAAAAAGTGTTTTTTCCACACTAATACAAGTGCAAAAGTGGTTTCCTGCACCAACACAAGTGCGAAAAGTGGTTTTTCAACACTAACACAAGTGCGAAAAGTGGTTTTTCAACACTATCACAAGTGCAAAAAGTGTTTTTTCCACACTAATGCAAGTGCAAAAGAGGTTTCCTGCACCAACACAAGTGCGAAATGTGGTTTTTCAACACTAACACAAGTGCGAAAAGTGTTTTTTCAACACTATCACAAGTGCAAAAAGTGTTTTTTCCACACTAATACAAGTGCAAAAGTGGTTTCCTGCACCAACACAAGTGCGAAAAGTGGTTTTTCAACACTAACACAAGTGCGAAAAGTGGTTTTTCAACACTATCACAAGTGCAAAGAGTGTTTTTTTCACACTAATACAAGTGCAAAAGTGGTTTCCTGCACCAACACAAGTGCGAAAAGTGGTTTTTCAACACTAACACAAGTGCGGAAAGTCGTTTTTCAACACTAACACAAGTGCGAAAAGTGGTTTTTCAACACTATCACAAGTGCAAAAAGTGTTTTTTCCACACTAATACAAGTGCAAAAGTGGTTTCTTGCACCAACACAAGTGCGAAAAGTGGTTTTTCAACACCAACACAAGTGCGAAAAGTGGTTTTTCAACACTATCACAAATGCAAAAAGTGTTTTTCCACACTAATACAAGTGCAAAAGTGGTTTCCTGCACCAACACAAGTGCGAAAAGTGGTTTTTCAACACTAACACAAGTGCAAAAAGTGTTTTTTCCACACTAATACAAGTGCAAAAGTGGTTTCCTGCACCAACACAAGTGCGAAAAGTGGTTTTTCAACACCAACACAAGTGCGAAAAGTGGTTTTTCAACACTAACACAAGTGCGAAAAGTGGTTTTTCAACACTATCACAAGTGCAAAAAGTGTTTTTTCCACACTAATACAAGTGCAAAAGTGGTTTCCTGCACCAACACAAGTGCGAAAAGTGGTTTTTCAACACTAACACAAGTGTGAAAAGTGGTTTTTCAACACAAACACAAGTGCGAAAAGTGTTTTTTCCACACTAATACACGTGCAAAAGTGGTTTCCTGCACCAACACAAGTGCGAAAAGTGGTTTTTCAACACTAACACAAGTGCGAAAAGTGGTTTTTCAACACTAACACAAGTGCGAAAAGTGGTTTTTCAACACTATCACAAGTGCAAAAAGTGTTTTTTCCACACTAAAACAAGTGCAAATGTGGTTTCCTGCACCAACACAAGTGCGAAAAGTGGTTTTTCAACACTAACGCAAGTGCGAAAAGTGGTTTTTCAACACTAACACAAGTGCGAAAAGTGGTTTTTCAACACTAACACAAGTGCGAAAAGTGCTTTTTCTACACTAATACAAGTGCAAAAGTGGTTTTCTGCACCAACACAAGTGCGAAAAGTGGTTTTTCAACACCAACACAAGTGCGAAAAGTGGTTTTTCAACACTATCACAAGTGCAAAAAGTGTTTTTTCCACACTAAACCAAGTGCAAAAGTGGTTTCCTGCACCAACACAAGTGCGAAAAGTGGTTTTTCAACACTAACACAAGTGCAAAAAGTGGTTTTTCAACACTAACACAAGTGCAAAAAGTGTTTTTTCCACACTAATACAAGTGCAAAAGTGGTTTCCTGCACCAACACAAGTGCGAAAAGTGGTTTTTCAACACTAACACAAGTGCGAAAAGTGGTTTTTCAACACTAACACAAGTGCAAAAAGTGGTTTTTCAACACTATCACAAGTTCAAAAAGTGTTTTTTCCACACTAATACAAGTGCAAAAGTGGTTTTTCAACACTATCACAAGTGCAAAAAGTGTTTTTTCCACACTAATACAAGTGCAAAAGTGGTTTCCTGCACCAACACAAGTGCGAAAAGTGGTTTTTCAACACTAACACAAGTGCGAAAAGTGGTTTTTCAACACAAACACAAGTGCGAAAAGTGTTTTTTCCACACTAATACAAGTGCAAAAGTGGTTTCCTGCACCAACACAAGTGCGTAAAGTGGTTTTTCAACACTAACACAAGTGCGAAAAGTGGTTTTTCAACACTATCACAAGTGCAAAAAGTGTTTTTTCCACACTAATACAAGTGCAAAAGTGGTTTCCTGCACCAACACAAGTGCGAAAAGTGGTTTTGCAACACTAACACAAGTGCGAAAAGTGGTTTTTCAACACTAACACATGTGCGAAAAGTGGTTTTTCAACACTATCACAAGTGCAAAAAGTGTTTTTTCCACACTAATACAAGTGCAAAAGTGGTTTCCTGCACCAACACAAGTGCGAAAAGTGGTTTTTCAACACTAACACAAGTGCGAAAAGTGGTTTTTCAACACTAACACAAGTGCGAAAAGTGGTTTTTCAACACTATCACAAGTGCAAAAAGTGTTTTTTCCACACTAATACAAGTGCAAAAATGGTTTCCTGCACCAACACAAGTGCGAAAAGTGTTTTTTCATCACTAACACAAGTGCGAAAAGTGGTTTTTCAACACAAACACAAGTGCGAAAAGTGTTTTTTCCACACTAATACAAGTGCAAAAGTGGTTTCCTGCACCAACACAAGTGCGTAATGTGGTTTTTCGACACTAACACAAGTGCGAAAAGTGGTTTTTCAACACAATCACAAGTGCAAAAAGTGTTTTTTCCACACCAATAGAAGTGCAAAAGTGGTTTCCTGCACCAACACAAGTGTGAAAAGTGGTTTTTCATCACTAACACAAGTGCGAAAAGTGGTTTTTCAACACAAACACAAGTGCGAAAAGTGGTTTTTCAACACTATCACAAGTGCGAAAAGTGTTTTTTCCACACTAATACACGTGCAAAAGTGGTTTCCTGCACCAACACAAGTGCGAAAAGTGGTTTTTCAACAATATCACAAGTGCAAAAAGTGTTTTTTCCACACTAATACAAGTGCAAAAGTGGTTTCCTGCACCAACACAAGTGCGAAAAGTGGTTTTACAACACTAACACAAGTGCGAAAAGTGGTTTTTCAACACTATCACAAGTGCAAAAAGTGTTTTTTCCACACTAATACAAGTGCAAAAATGGTTTCCTGCACCAACACAAGTGCGAAAAGTGTTTTTTCATCACTAACACAAGTGCGAAAAGTGGTTTTTCAACACAAACACAAGTGCGAAAAGTGTTTTTTCCACACTAATACAAGTGCAAAAAGTGTTTTTTCCACACTAATACAAGTGCAAAAGTGGTTTCCTGCACCAACACAAGTGCGAAAAGTTGTTTTTCAACACTAACACAAGTGTGAAAAGTGGTTTTTCAACACAAACACAAGTGCGAAAAGTGTTTTTTCCACACTAATACACGTGCAAAAGTGGTTTCCTGCACCAACACAAGTGCGAAAAGTGGTTTTTCAACACTAACACAAGTGCGAAAAGTGGTTTTTCAACACTAACACAAGTGTGAAAAGTGGTTTTTCAACACTATCACAAGTGCAAAAAGTGTTTTTTCCACACTAATACAAGTGCAAAAATGTTTTCCTGCACCAACACAAGTGTGAAAAGTGGTTTTTCATCACTAACACAAGTGCGAAAAGTGGTTTTTCAACACAAACACAAGTGCGAAAAGTGGTTTTTCAACACTATCACAAGTGCGAAAAGTGTTTTTTCCACACTAATACACGTGCAAAAGTGGTTTACTGCACCAACACAAGTGCGAAAAGTGGTTTTTCAACACTAACACAAGTGCGAAAAGTGGTTTTTCAACACTAACACAAGTGCGAAAAGTGGTTTTTCAACAATATCACAAGTGCAAAAAGTGTTTTTTCCACACTAATACAAGTGCAAAAGTGGTTTCCTGCACCAACACAAGTGCGAAAAGTGGTTTTTCAACACTAACACAAGTGCGAAAAGTGGTTTTTCAACACTATCACAAGTGCAAAAAGTGTTTTTTCCACACTAAAACAAGTGCAAAAGTGGTTTCCTGCACCAACACAAGTGCGAAAAGTGGTTTTTCAACACTAACGCAAGTGCGAAAAGTGGTTTTTCAACACTAACACAAGTGCGAAAAGTGGTTTTTCAACACTAACACAAGTGCGAAAAGTGCTTTTTCCACACTAATACAAGTGCAAAAGTGGTTTTCTGCACCAACACAAGTGCGAAAAGTGGTTTTTCAACACTAACACAAGTGCGAAAAGTGGTTTTTCAACACTATCACAAGTGCAAAAAGTGTTTTTTCCACACTAATACAAGTGCAAAAGTGGTTTCCTGCACCAACACAAGTGCGAAAAGTGGTTTTTCAACACTAACACAAGTGCAAAAAGTGGTTTTTCAACACTAACACAAGTGCAAAAAGTGTTTTTTCCACACTAATACAAGTGCAAAAGTGGTTTCCTGCACCAACACAAGTGCGAAAAGTGGTTTTTCAACACTAACACAAGTGCGAAAAGTGGTTTTTCAACACTAACACAAGTGCAAAAAGTGGTTTTTCAACACAATCACAAGTGCAAAAAGTGCTTTTTCCACACTAATACAAGTGCAAAAGTGGTTTCCTGCACCAACACAGTGCAAAAGTGGTTTCCTGCACCAACACAGTGCGAAAAGTGGTTTTTCAACACTAACACAAGTGCGAAAAGTGGTTTTTCAACACTAACACAAGTGCGAAAAGTGGTTTTTCAACACTATCACAAGTGCAAAAAGTGTTTTTTCCACACTAATACAAGTGAAAAAGTGGTTTCCTGCACCAACACAAGTGCGAAAAGTGGTTTTTCAACACTAACACAAGTGCGAAAAGTGGTTTTTCAACACTAACACAAGTGCGAAAAGTTTTTTTCAACACTAACACAAGTGCCAAAAGTGGTTTTTCAACACTATCACAAGTGCAAAAAGTGTTTTTTCCACACTAATACAAGTGCAAAAGTGGTTTCCTGCACCAACACAAGTGCGAAAAGTGGTTTTTCAACACTAACACAAGTGCGAAAAGTGGTTTTTCAACACTAACACAAGTGCGAAAAGTGGTTTTTCAACACTAACACAAGTGCGAAAAGTGGTTTTTCAACACTATCACAAGTGCAAAAAGTGTTTTTTTCACACTAATACAAGTGCAAAAGTGGTTTCCTGCACCAACACAAGTGCGAAAAGTGGTTTTTCAACACTAACACAAGTGCGGAAAGTCGTTTTTCAACACTAACACAAGTGCGAAAAGTGGTTTTTCAACACTATCACAAGTGCAAAAAGTGTTTTTTCCACACTAATGCAAGTGCAAAAGTAGTTTACTGCACCAACACAAGTGCGAAAAGTGGTTTTTCAACACTAACACAAGTGCGAAAAGTGGTTTTTCAACACTATCACAAGTGCAAAAAGTGTTTTTTCCACACTAATACAAGTGCAAAAGTGGTTTCCTGCACCAACACAAGTGCGAAAAGTGGTTTTTCAACACTAACACAAGTGCGAAAAGTGGTTTTTCAACACTATCACAAGTGCAAAAAGTGTTTTTTCACACTAATACAAGTGCAAAAGTGGTTTCTTGCACCAACAGAAGTGCGAAAAGTGTTTTTTCAACACTAACACAAGTGCGAAAAGTGGTTTTTCAACACTATCACAAATGCAAAAAGTGTTTTTTCCACACTAATACAAGTGCAAAAGTGGTTTCCTGCACCAACACAAGTGCGAAAAGTGGTTTTTCATCACTAACACAAGTGCGAAAAGTGGTTTTTCAACACAAACACAAGTGCGAAAAGTGGTTTTTCAACACTATCACAAGTGCGAAAAGTGTTTTTTCCACACTAATACACGTGCAAAAGTGGTTTCCTGCACCAACACAAGTGCAAAAAGTGGTTTTCAACACTAACACAAGTGCGAAAAGTGGTTTTTCAACACTAACACAAGTGCGAAAAGTTGTTTTTCAACAATATCACAAGTGCAAAAAGTGTTTTTTCCACACTAATACAAGTGCAAAAGTGGTTTCCTGCACCAACACAAGTGCGAAAAGTGGTTTTTCAACACTAACACAAGTGCGAAAAGTGGTTTTTCAACACTATCACAAGTGCAAAAAGTGTTTTTTCCACACTAATACAAGTGCAAAAGTGGTTTCCTGCACCAACACAAGTGCGAAAAGTGGTTTTTCAACACTAACACGAGTGCGAAAAGTGGTTTTTCAACACTATCACAAGTGCAAAAAGTGTTTTTTTTCACACTAATACAAGTGCAAAAGTGGTTTCCTGCACCAACAGAAGTGCGAAAAGTGGTTTTTCAACACTAACACAAGTACGAAAAGTGGTTTTTCAACACTATCACAAATGCAAAAAGTGTTTTTTCCACACTAATACAAGTGCAAAAGTGGTTTCCTGCACCAACACAAGTGCGAAAAGTGGTTTTTCAACACTAACACAAGTGCGAAAAGTGGTTTTTCAACACTATCACAAGTGCAAAAAGTGTTTTTTTTCACACTAATACAAGTGCAAAAGTGGTTTCTTGCACCAACAGAAGTGCGAAAAGTGGTTTTTCAACACTAACACAAGTACGAAAAGTGGTTTTTCAACACTATCACAAATGCAAAAAGTGTTTTTTCCACACTAATACAAGTGCAAAAGTGGTTTCCTGCACCAACACAAGTGCGAAAAGTGGTTTTTCAACACTAACACAAGTGCGAAAAGTGGTTTTTCAACACTATCACAAGTGCAAAAAGTGTTTTTTCCACACTAATGCAAGTGCAAAAGAGGTTTCCTGCACCAACACAAGTGCGAAATGTGGTTTTTCAACACTAACACAAGTGCGAAAAGTGTTTTTTCAACACTATCACAAGTGCAAAAAGTGTTTTTTCCACACTAATACAAGTGCAAAAGTGGTTTCCTGCACCAACACAAGTGCGAAAAGTGGTTTTTCAACACTAACACAAGTGCGAAAAGTGGTTTTTCAACACTATCACAAGTGCAAAGAGTGTTTTTTTCACACTAATACAAGTGCAAAAGTGGTTTCCTGCACCAACACAAGTGCGAAAAGTGGTTTTTCAACACTAACACAAGTGCGGAAAGTCGTTTTTCAACACTAACACAAGTGCGAAAAGTGGTTTTTCAACACTATCACAAGTGCAAAAAGTGTTTTTTCCACACTAATACAAGTGCAAAAGTGGTTTCTTGCACCAACACAAGTGCGAAAAGTGGTTTTTCAACACCAACACAAGTGCGAAAAGTGGTTTTTCAACACTATCACAAATGCAAAAAGTGTTTTTCCACACTAATACAAGTGCAAAAGTGGTTTCCTGCACCAACACAAGTGCGAAAAGTGGTTTTTCAACACTAACACAAGTGCAAAAAGTGTTTTTTCCACACTAATACAAGTGCAAAAGTGGTTTCCTGCACCAACACAAGTGCGAAAAGTGGTTTTTCAACACCAACACAAGTGCGAAAAGTGGTTTTTCAACACTAACACAAGTGCGAAAAGTGGTTTTTCAACACTATCACAAGTGCAAAAAGTGTTTTTTCCACACTAATACAAGTGCAAAAGTGGTTTCCTGCACCAACACAAGTGCGAAAAGTGGTTTTTCAACACTAACACAAGTGTGAAAAGTGGTTTTTCAACACAAACACAAGTGCGAAAAGTGTTTTTTCCACACTAATACACGTGCAAAAGTGGTTTCCTGCACCAACACAAGTGCGAAAAGTGGTTTTTCAACACTAACACAAGTGCGAAAAGTGGTTTTTCAACACTAACACAAGTGCGAAAAGTGGTTTTTCAACACTATCACAAGTGCGAAAAGTGTTTTTTCCACACTAATACACGTGCAAAAGTGGTTTCCTGCACCAACACAAGTGCGAAAAGTGGTTTTTCAACACTACCACAAGTGCGAAAAGTGGTTTTTCAACACTAACACAAGTGCGAAAAGTGGTTTTTCAACAATATCACAAGTGCAAAAAGTGTTTTTTCCACACTAATACAAGTGCAAAAGTGGTTTCCTGCACCAACACAAGTGCGAAAAGTGGTTTTTCAACACTAACACAAGTGCAAAAAGTGGTTTTTCAACACTATCACAAGTGCAAAAAGTGTTTTTTCCACACTAATGCAAGTGCAAAAGTGGTTTCCTGCACCAACACAAGTGCGAAAAGTGGTTTTTCAACACTAACACAAGTGCGAAAAGTGGTTTTTCAACACTATCACAAGTGCAAAAAGTGTTTTTTCCACACTAATACAAGTGCAAAAGTGGTTTCCTGCACCAACACAAGTGCGAAAAGTGGTTTTTCAACACTAACACAAGTGCGAAAAGTGGTTTTTCAACACTATCACAAGTGCAAAAAGTGTTTTTTTC
The DNA here is from genome assembly GCF_964187855.1 of Myxine glutinosa. NCBI lineage: Eukaryota > Metazoa > Chordata > Myxini > Myxiniformes > Myxinidae > Myxine > Myxine glutinosa. The sequence continues at coordinate 21,572 of NW_027617107.1, forward strand.
ACACTAATACAAGTGCAAAAGTGGTTTCCTGCACCAACACAAGTGCGAAAAGTGGTTTTTCAACACTAACACAAGTGCGGAAAGTCGTTTTTCAACACTAACACAAGTGCGAAAAGTGGTTTTTCAACACTATCACAAGTGCAAAAAGTGTTTTTTCCACACTAATACAAGTGCAAAAGTGGTTTCTTGCACCAACACAAGTGCGAAAAGTGGTTTTTCAACACTAACACAAGTGCGAAAAGTGGTTTTTCAACACTATCACAAATGCAAAAAGTGTTTTTTCCACACTAATACAAGTGCAAAAGTGGTTTCCTGCACCAACACAAGTGCGAAAAGTGGTTTTTCAACACTAACACAAGTGCAAAAAGTGTTTTTTCCACACGAATACAAGTGCAAAAGTGGTTTCCTGCACCAACACAAGTGCGAAAAGTGGTTTTTCAACACTAACACAAGTGCGAAAAGTGGTTTTTCAACACTAACACAAGTGCGAAAAGTGGTTTTTCAACACTATCACAAGTGCAAAAAGTGTTTTTTCCACACTAATACAAGTGCAAAAGTGGTTTCCTGCACCAACACAAGTGCGAAAAGTGGTTTTTCAACACTAACACAAGTGCGAAAAGTGGTTTTCAACACTAACACATGTGCGAAAAGTGGTTTTTCAACACTATCACAAGTGCAAAAAGTGTTTTTTCCACACTAATACAAGTGCAAAAGTGGTTTCCTGCACCAACACAAGTGCGAAAAGTGGTTTTTCAACACTAACACAAGTGTGAAAAGTGGTTTTTCAACACAAACACAAGTGCGAAAAGTGTTTTTTCCACACTAATACACGTGCAAAAGTGGTTTCCTGCACCAACACAAGTGCGAAAAGTGGTTTTTCAACACTAACACAAGTGCGAAAAGTGGTTTTTCAACACTAACACAAGTGCGAAAAGTGGTTTTTCAACACTATCACAAGTGCGAAAAGTGTTTTTTCCACACTAATACACGTGCAAAAGTGGTTTCCTGCACCAACACAAGTGCGAAAAGTGGTTTTTCAACACTACCACAAGTGCGAAAAGTGGTTTTTCAACACTAACACAAGTGCGAAAAGTGGTTTTTCAACAATATCACAAGTGCAAAAAGTGTTTTTTCCACACTAATACAAGTGCAAAAGTGGTTTCCTGCACCAACACAAGTGCGAAAAGTGGTTTTTCAACACTAACACAAGTGCAAAAAGTGGTTTTTCAACACTATCACAAGTGCAAAAAGTGTTTTTTCCACACTAATGCAAGTGCAAAAGTGGTTTCCTGCACCAACACAAGTGCGAAAAGTGGTTTTTCAACACTAACACAAGTGCGAAAAGTGGTTTTTCAACACTATCACAAGTGCAAAAAGTGTTTTTTCCACACTAATACAAGTGCAAAAGTGGTTTCCTGCACCAACACAAGTGCGAAAAGTGGTTTTTCAACACTAACGCAAGTGCGAAAAGTGGTTTTTCAACACTATCACAAGTGCAAAAAGTGTTTTTTTCACACTAATACAAGTGCAAAAGTGGTTTCCTGCACCAACACAAGTGCGAAAAGTGGTTTTTCAACACTAACACAAGTGCGGAAAGTCGTTTTTCAACACTAACACAAGTGCGAAAAGTGGTTTTTCAACACTATCACAAGTGCAAAAAGTGTTTTTTCCACACTAATACAAGTGCAAAAGTGGTTTCTTGCACCAACACAAGTGCGAAAAGTGGTTTTTCAACACTAACAGAAGTGCGAAAAGTGGTTTTTCAACACTATCACAAATGCAAAAAGTGTTTTTTCCACACTAATACAAGTGCAAAAGTGGTTTCCTGCACCAACACAAGTGCGAAAAGTGGTTTTTCAACACTAACACAAGTGCAAAAAGTGTTTTTTCCACACGAATACAAGTGCAAAAGTGGTTTCCTGCACCAACACAAGTGCGAAAAGTGGTTTTTCAACACTAACACAAGTGCGAAAAGTGGTTTTTCAACACTAACACAAGTGCGAAAAGTGGTTTTTCAACACTATCACAAGTGCAAAAAGTGTTTTTTCCACACTAATACAAGTGCAAAAGTGGTTTCCTGCACCAACACAAGTGCGAAAAGTGGTTTTTCAACACTAACACAAGTGCGAAAAGTGGTTTTCAACACTAACACATGTGCGAAAAGTGGTTTTTCAACACTATCACAAGTGCAAAAAGTGTTTTTTCCACACTAATACAAGTGCAAAAGTGGTTTCCTGCACCAACACAAGTGCGAAAAGTGGTTTTTCAACACTAACACAAGTGCGAAAAGTGGTTTTTCAACACTAACACAAGTGCGAAAAGTGGTTTTTCAACACTATCACAAGTGCAAAAAGTGTTTTTTCCACACTAATACAAGTGCAAAAGTGGTTTCCTGCACCAACACAAGTGCGAAAAGTGGTTTTTCAACACTAACACAAGTGCGAAAAGTGGTTTTTCAACACAAACACAAGTGCGAAAAGTGTTTTTTCCACACTAATACAAGTGCAAAAGTGGTTTCCTGCACCAACACAAGTGCGTAAAGTGGTTTTTCAACACTAACACAAGTGCGAAAAGTGGTTTTTCAACACTATCACAAGTGCAAAAAGTGTTTTTTCCACACTAATACAAGTGCAAAAGTGGTTTCCTGCACCAACACAAGTGCAAAAAGTGGTTTTTCAACACTAACACAAGTGCGAAAAGTGGTTTTTCAACACTAACACAAGTGCGAAAAGTGGTTTTTCAACACTATCACAAGTGCAAAAAGTGTTTTTTCCACACTAATACAAGTGCAAAAATGGTTTCCTGCACCAACACAAGTGCGGAAAGTGTTTTTTCATCACTAACACAAGTGCGAAAAGTGGTTTTTGAACACAAACACAAGTGCGAAAAGTGTTTTTTCCACACTAATACAAGTGCAAAAGTGGTTTCCTGCACCAACACAAGTGCGTAATGTGGTTTTTCAACACTAACACGAGTGCGAAAAGTGGTTTTTCAACACTATCACAAGTGCAAAAAGTGTTTTTTTTCACACTAATACAAGTGCAAAAGTGGTTTCTTGCACCAACACAAGTGCGAAAAGTGGTTTTTCAACACAAACACAAGTGCGAAAAGTGTTTTTTCCACACTAATACAAGTGCAAAAGTGGTTTCCTGCACCAACACAAGTGCGAAAAGTGGTTTTTCAACACTAACACGAGTGCGAAAAGTGGTTTTTCAACACTATCACAAGTGCAAAAAGTGTTTTTTTTCACACTAATACAAGTGCAAAAGTGGTTTCTTGCACCAACAGAAGTGCGAAAAGTGGTTTTTCAACACTAACACAAGTACGAAAAGTGGTTTTTCAACACTATCACAAATGCAAAAAGTGTTTTTTCCACACTAATACAAGTGCAAAAGTGGTTTCCTGCACCAACACAAGTGCGAAAAGTGGTTTTTCAACACTAACACAAGTGCGAAAAGTGGTTTTTCAACACTATCACAAGTGCAAAAAGTGTTTTTTCCACACTAATGCAAGTGCAAAAGAGGTTTCCTGCACCAACACAAGTGCGAAATGTGGTTTTTCAACACTAACACAAGTGCGAAAAGTGTTTTTTCAACACTATCACAAGTGCAAAAAGTGTTTTTTCCACACTAATACAAGTGCAAAAGTGGTTTCCTGCACCAACACAAGTGCGAAAAGTGGTTTTTCAACACTAACACAAGTGCGAAAAGTGGTTTTTCAACACTATCACAAGTGCAAAGAGTGTTTTTTTCACACTAATACAAGTGCAAAAGTGGTTTCCTGCACCAACACAAGTGCGAAAAGTGGTTTTTCAACACTAACACAAGTGCGGAAAGTCGTTTTTCAACACTAACACAAGTGCGAAAAGTGGTTTTTCAACACTATCACAAGTGCAAAAAGTGTTTTTTCCACACTAATACAAGTGCAAAAGTGGTTTCTTGCACCAACACAAGTGCGAAAAGTGGTTTTTCAACACCAACACAAGTGCGAAAAGTGGTTTTTCAACACTATCACAAATGCAAAAAGTGTTTTTCCACACTAATACAAGTGCAAAAGTGGTTTCCTGCACCAACACAAGTGCGAAAAGTGGTTTTTCAACACTAACACAAGTGCAAAAAGTGTTTTTTCCACACTAATACAAGTGCAAAAGTGGTTTCCTGCACCAACACAAGTGCGAAAAGTGGTTTTTCAACACTAACACAAGTGCGAAAAGTGGTTTTTCAACACTAACACAAGTGCGAAAAGTGGTTTTTCAACACTATCACAAGTGCAAAAAGTGTTTTTTCCACACTAATACAAGTGCAAAAGTGGTTTCCTGCACCAACACAAGTGCGAAAAGTGGTTTTTCAACACTAACACAAGTGTGAAAAGTGGTTTTTCAACACAAACACAAGTGCGAAAAGTGTTTTTTCCACACTAATACACGTGCAAAAGTGGTTTCCTGCACCAACACAAGTGCGAAAAGTGGTTTTTCAACACTAACACAAGTGCGAAAAGTGGTTTTTCAACACTAACACAAGTGCGAAAAGTGGTTTTTCAACACTATCACAAGTGCGAAAAGTGTTTTTTCCACACTAATACACGTGCAAAAGTGGTTTCCTGCACCAACACAAGTGCGAAAAGTGGTTTTTCAACACTACCACAAGTGCGAAAAGTGGTTTTTCAACACTAACACAAGTGCGAAAAGTGGTTTTTCAACAATATCACAAGTGCAAAAAGTGTTTTTTCCACACTAATACAAGTGCAAAAGTGGTTTCCTGCACCAACACAAGTGCGAAAAGTGGTTTTTCAACACTAACACAAGTGCAAAAAGTGGTTTTTCAACACTATCACAAATGCAAAAAGTGTTTTTTCCACACTAATACAAGTGCAAAAGTGGTTTCCTGCACCAACACAAGTGCGAAAAGTGGTTTTTCAACACTAACACAAGTGCAAAAAGTGTTTTTTCCACACGAATACAAGTGCAAAAGTGGTTTCCTGCACCAACACAAGTGCGAAAAGTGGTTTTTCAACACTAACACAAGTGCGAAAAGTGGTTTTTCAACACTAACACAAGTGCGAAAAGTGGTTTTTCAACACTATCACAAGTGCAAAAAGTGTTTTTTCCACACTAATACAAGTGCAAAAGTGGTTTCCTGCACCAACACAAGTGCGAAAAGTGGTTTTTCAACACTAACACAAGTGCGAAAAGTGGTTTTCAACACTAACACATGTGCGAAAAGTGGTTTTTCAACACTATCACAAGTGCAAAAAGTGTTTTTTCCACACTAATACAAGTGCAAAAGTGGTTTCCTGCACCAACACAAGTGCGAAAAGTGGTTTTTCAACACTAACACAAGTGCGAAAAGTGGTTTTTCAACACTAACACAAGTGCGAAAAGTGGTTTTTCAACACTATCACAAGTGCAAAAAGTGTTTTTTCCACACTAATACAAGTGCAAAAGTGGTTTCCTGCACCAACACAAGTGCGAAAAGTGGTTTTTCAACACTAACACAAGTGCGAAAAGTGGTTTTTCAACACAAACACAAGTGCGAAAAGTGTTTTTTCCACACTAATACAAGTGCAAAAGTGGTTTCCTGCACCAACACAAGTGCGTAAAGTGGTTTTTCAACACTAACACAAGTGCGAAAAGTGGTTTTTCAACACTATCACAAGTGCAAAAAGTGTTTTTTCCACACTAATACAAGTGCAAAAGTGGTTTCCTGCACCAACACAAGTGCAAAAAGTGGTTTTTCAACACTAACACAAGTGCGAAAAGTGGTTTTTCAACACTAACACAAGTGCGAAAAGTGGTTTTTCAACACTATCACAAGTGCAAAAAGTGTTTTTTCCACACTAATACAAGTGCAAAAATGGTTTCCTGCACCAACACAAGTGCGGAAAGTGTTTTTTCATCACTAACACAAGTGCGAAAAGTGGTTTTTCAACACAAACACAAGTGCGAAAAGTGTTTTTTCCACACTAATACAAGTGCAAAAGTGGTTTCCTGCACCAACACAAGTGCGTAATGTGGTTTTTCAACACTAACACGAGTGCGAAAAGTGGTTTTTCAACACTATCACAAGTGCAAAAAGTGTTTTTTTTCACACTAATACAAGTGCAAAAGTGGTTTCTTGCACCAACACAAGTGCGAAAAGTGGTTTTTCAACACAAACACAAGTGCGAAAAGTGTTTTTTCCACACTAATACAAGTGCAAAAGTGGTTTCCTGCACCAACACAAGTGCGAAAAGTGGTTTTTCAACACTAACACGAGTGCGAAAAGTGGTTTTTCAACACTATCACAAGTGCAAAAAGTGTTTTTTTTCACACTAATACAAGTGCAAAAGTGGTTTCTTGCACCAACAGAAGTGCGAAAAGTGGTTTTTCAACACTAACACAAGTACGAAAAGTGGTTTTTCAACACTATCACAAATGCAAAAAGTGTTTTTTCCACACTAATACAAGTGCAAAAGTGGTTTCCTGCACCAACACAAGTGCGAAAAGTGGTTTTTCAACACTAACACAAGTGCGAAAAGTGGTTTTTCAACACTATCACAAGTGCAAAAAGTGTTTTTTCCACACTAATGCAAGTGCAAAAGAGGTTTCCTGCACCAACACAAGTGCGAAATGTGGTTTTTCAACACTAACACAAGTGCGAAAAGTGTTTTTTCAACACTATCACAAGTGCAAAAAGTGTTTTTTCCACACTAATACAAGTGCAAAAGTGGTTTCCTGCACCAACACAAGTGCGAAAAGTGGTTTTTCAACACTAACACAAGTGCGAAAAGTGGTTTTTCAACACTATCACAAGTGCAAAGAGTGTTTTTTTCACACTAATACAAGTGCAAAAGTGGTTTCCTGCACCAACACAAGTGCGAAAAGTGGTTTTTCAACACTAACACAAGTGCGGAAAGTCGTTTTTCAACACTAACACAAGTGCGAAAAGTGGTTTTTCAACACTATCACAAGTGCAAAAAGTGTTTTTTCCACACTAATACAAGTGCAAAAGTGGTTTCTTGCACCAACACAAGTGCGAAAAGTGGTTTTTCAACACCAACACAAGTGCGAAAAGTGGTTTTTCAACACTATCACAAATGCAAAAAGTGTTTTTCCACACTAATACAAGTGCAAAAGTGGTTTCCTGCACCAACACAAGTGCGAAAAGTGGTTTTTCAACACTAACACAAGTGCAAAAAGTGTTTTTTCCACACTAATACAAGTGCAAAAGTGGTTTCCTGCACCAACACAAGTGCGAAAAGTGGTTTTTCAACACTAACACAAGTGCGAAAAGTGGTTTTTCAACACTAACACAAGTGCGAAAAGTGGTTTTTCAACACTATCACAAGTGCAAAAAGTGTTTTTTCCACACTAATACAAGTGCAAAAGTGGTTTCCTGCACCAACACAAGTGCGAAAAGTGGTTTTTCAACACTAACACAAGTGTGAAAAGTGGTTTTTCAACACAAACACAAGTGCGAAAAGTGTTTTTTCCACACTAATACACGTGCAAAAGTGGTTTCCTGCACCAACACAAGTGCGAAAAGTGGTTTTTCAACACTAACACAAGTGCGAAAAGTGGTTTTTCAACACTAACACAAGTGCGAAAAGTGGTTTTTCAACACTATCACAAGTGCGAAAAGTGTTTTTTCCACACTAATACACGTGCAAAAGTGGTTTCCTGCACCAACACAAGTGCGAAAAGTGGTTTTTCAACACTACCACAAGTGCGAAAAGTGGTTTTTCAACACTAACACAAGTGCGAAAAGTGGTTTTTCAACAATATCACAAGTGCAAAAAGTGTTTTTTCCACACTAATACAAGTGCAAAAGTGGTTTCCTGCACCAACACAAGTGCGAAAAGTGGTTTTTCAACACTAACACAAGTGCAAAAAGTGGTTTTTCAACACTATCACAAGTGCAAAAAGTGTTTTTTCCACACTAATGCAAGTGCAAAAGTGGTTTCCTGCACCAACACAAGTGCGAAAAGTGGTTTTTCAACACTAACACAAGTGCGAAAAGTGGTTTTTCAACACTATCACAAGTGCAAAAAGTGTTTTTTCCACACTAATACAAGTGCAAAAGTGGTTTCCTGCACCAACACAAGTGCGAAAAGTGGTTTTTCAACACTAACACAAGTGCGAAAAGTGGTTTTTCAACACTATCACAAGTGCAAAAAGTGTTTTTTTCACACTAATACAAGTGCAAAAGTGGTTTCCTGCACCAACACAAGTGCGAAAAGTGGTTTTTCAACACTAACACAAGTGCGGAAAGTCGTTTTTCAACACTAACACAAGTGCGAAAAGTGGTTTTTCAACACTATCACAAGTGCAAAAAGTGTTTTTTCCACACTAATACAAGTGCAAAAGTGGTTTCTTGCACCAACACAAGTGCGAAAAGTGGTTTTTCAACACTAACACAAGTGCGAAAAGTGGTTTTTCAACACTATCACAAATGCAAAAAGTGTTTTTTCCACACTAATACAAGTGCAAAAGTGGTTTCCTGCACCAACACAAGTGCGAAAAGTGGTTTTTCAACACTAACACAAGTGCAAAAAGTGTTTTTTCCACACGAATACAAGTGCAAAAGTGGTTTCCTGCACCAACACAAGTGCGAAAAGTGGTTTTTCAACACTAACACAAGTGCGAAAAGTGGTTTTTCAACACTAACACAAGTGCGAAAAGTGGTTTTTCAACACTATCACAAGTGCAAAAAGTGTTTTTGCCACACTAATACAAGTGCAAAAGTGGTTTCCTGCACCAACACAAGTGCGAAAAGTGGTTTTTCAACACTAACACAAGTGCGAAAAGTGGTTTTCAACACTAACACATGTGCGAAAAGTGGTTTTTCAACACTATCACAAGTGCAAAAAGTGTTTTTTCCACACTAATACAAGTGCAAAAGTGGTTTCTTGCACCAACACAAGTGCGAAAAGTGGTTTTTCAACACTAACACAAGTGCGAAAAGTGGTTTTTCAACACTATCACAAATGCAAAAAGTGTTTTTTCCACACTAATACAAGTGCAAAAGTGGTTTCCTGCACCAACACAAGTGCGAAAAGTGGTTTTTCAACACTAACACAAGTGCAAAAAGTGTTTTTTCCACACGAATACAAGTGCAAAAGTGGTTTCCTGCACCAACACAAGTGCGAAAAGTGGTTTTTCAACACTAACACAAGTGCGAAAAGTGGTTTTTCAACACTAACACAAGTGCGAAAAGTGGTTTTTCAACACTATCACAAGTGCAAAAAGTGTTTTTGCCACACTAATACAAGTGCAAAAGTGGTTTCCTGCACCAACACAAGTGCGAAAAGTGGTTTTTCAACACTAACACAAGTGCGAAAAGTGGTTTTCAACACTAACACATGTGCGAAAAGTGGTTTTTCAACACTATCACAAGTGCAAAAAGTGTTTTTTCCACACTAATACAAGTGCAAAAGTGGTTTCCTGCACCAACACAAGTGCGAAAAGTGGTTTTTCAACACTAACACAAGTGCGAAAAGTGGTTTTTCAACACTAACACAAGTGCGAAAAGTGGTTTTTCAACACTATCACAAGTGCAAAAAGTGTTTTTTCCACACTAATACAAGTGCAAAAGTGGTTTCCTGCACCAACACAAGTGCGAAAAGTGGTTTTTCAACACTAACACAAGTGCGAAAAGTGGTTTTTCAACACAAACACAAGTGCGAAAAGTGTTTTTTCCACACTAATACAAGTGCAAAAGTGGTTTCCTGCACCAACACAAGTGCGTAAAGTGGTTTTTCAACACTAACACAAGTGCGAAAAGTGGTTTTTCAACACTATCACAAGTGCAAAAAGTGTTTTTTCCACACTAATACAAGTGCAAAAGTGGTTTCCTGCACCAACACAAGTGCAAAAAGTGGTTTTTCAACACTAACACAAGTGCGAAAAGTGGTTTTTCAACACTAACACAAGTGCGAAAAGTGGTTTTTCAACACTATCACAAGTGCAAAAAGTGTTTTTTCCACACTAATACAAGTGCAAAAATGGTTTCCTGCACCAACACAAGTGCGGAAAGTGTTTTTTCATCACTAACACAAGTGCGAAAAGTGGTTTTTCAACACAAACACAAGTGCGAAAAGTGTTTTTTCCACACTAATACAAGTGCAAAAGTGGTTTCCTGCACCAACACAAGTGCGTAATGTGGTTTTTCAACACTAACACAAGTGCGAAAAGTGGTTTTTCAACACAATCACAAGTGCAAAAAGTGTTTTTTCCACACCAATACAAGTGCAAAAATGGTTTCCTGCACCAACACAAGTGCGAAAAGTGGTTTTTCATCACTAACACAAGTGCGAAAAGTGGTTTTTCAACACAAACACAAGTGCGAAAAGTGGTTTTTCAACACTATCACAAGTGCGAAAAGTGTTTTTTCCACACTAATACACGTGCAAAAGTGGTTTCCTGCACCAACACAAGTGCGAAAAGTGGTTTTTCAACACTAACACAAGTGCGAAAGTGGTTTTTCAACAATATCACAAGTGCAAAAAGTGTTTTTTCCACAATAATACAAGTGCAAAAGTGGTTTCCTGCACCAACACAAGTGCGAAAAGTGGTTTTTCAACACTAACACAAGTGCGAAAAGTGGTTTTTCAACACTATCACAAGTGCAAAAAGTGTTTTTTCCACAATAATGCAAGTGCAAAAGTGGTTTCCTGCACAAACACAAGTGCGAAAAGTGGTTTTTCAACACTATCACAAGTGTGAAAAGTGTTTTTTCCACACTAATACACGTGCAAAAGTGGTTTCCTGCACCAACACAAGTGCGAAAAGTGGTTTTTCAACACTAACACAAGTGCGAAAAGTGGTTTTTCAACACTATCACAAGTGCAAAAAGTGTTTTTCCACACTAATACAAGTGCAAAAGTGGTTTCCTGCACCAACACAAGTGCGAAAAGTGGTTTTTCAACACTAACACAAGTGTGAAAAGTGGTTTTTCAACACAAACACAAGTGCGAAAAGTGTTTTTTCCACACTAATACACGTGCAAAAGTGGTTTCCTGCACCAACACAAGTGCGAAAAGTGGTTTTTCAACACTATCACAAGTGCAAAAAGTGTTTTTTCCACACTAATACAAGTGCAAAAGTGGTTTACTGCACCAACACAAGTGCGAAAAGTGGTTTTTCAACACTAACACAAGTGCGAAAAGTGGTTTTTCAACACAAACACAAGTGCGAAAAGTGTTTTTTCCACACTAATACAAGTGCAAAAGTGGTTTCCTGCACCAACACAAGTGCGTAAAGTGGTTTTTCAACACTAACACAAGTGCGAAAAGTGGTTTTTCAACACTATCACAAGTGCAAAAAGTGTTTTTTCCACACTAATACAAGTGCAAAAGTGGTTTCCTGCACCAACACAAGTGCAAAAAGTGGTTTTTCAACACTAACACAAGTGCGAAAAGTGGTTTTTCAACACTAACACAAGTGCGAAAAGTGGTTTTTCAACACTATCACAAGTGCAAAAAGTGTTTTTTCCACACTAATACAAGTGCAAAAATGGTTTCCTGCACCAACACAAGTGCGGAAAGTGTTTTTTCATCACTAACACAAGTGCGAAAAGTGGTTTTTCAACACAAACACAAGTGCGAAAAGTGTTTTTTCCACACTAATACAAGTGCAAAAGTGGTTTCCTGCACCAACACAAGTGCGTAATGTGGTTTTTCAACACTAACACAAGTGCGAAAAGTGGTTTTTCAACACTATCACAAGTGCAAAAAGTGTTTTTTCCACACTAATACAAGTGCAAAAGTGGTTTCCTGCACCAACACAAGTGCGAAAAGTGGTTTTTCAACACTAACACAAGTGTGAAAAGTGGTTTTTCAACACAAACACAAGTGCGAAAAGTGTTTTTTCCACACTAATACACGTGCAAAAGTGGTTTCCTGCACCAACACAAGTGCGAAAAGTGGTTTTTCAACACTAACACAAGTGCGAAAAGTGGTTTTTCAACACTAACACAAGTGCGAAAAGTGGTTTTTCAACACTATCACAAGTGCGAAAAGTGTTTTTTCCACACTAATACACGTGCAAAAGTGGTTTCCTGCACCAACACAAGTGCGAAAAGTGGTTTTTCAACACTACCACAAGTGCGAAAAGTGGTTTTTCAACAGTAACACAAGTGCGAAAAGTGGTTTTTCAACAATATCACAAGTGCAAAAAGTGTTTTTTCCACACTAATACAAGTGCAAAAGTGGTTTCCTGCACCAACACAAGTGCGAAAAGTGGTTTTTCAACACTAACACAAGTGCAAAAAGTGGTTTTTCAACACTATCACAAGTGCAAAAAGTGTTTTTTCCACACTAATGCAAGTGCAAAAGTGGTTTCCTGCACCAACACAAGTGCGAAAAGTGGTTTTTCAACACTAACACAAGTGCGAAAAGTGGTTTTTCAACACTATCACAAGTGCAAAAAGTGTTTTTTCCACACTAATACAAGTGCAAAAGTGGTTTCCTGCACCAACACAAGTGCGAAAAGTGGTTTTTCAACACTAACACAAGTGCGAAAAGTGGTTTTTCAACACTATCACAAGTGCAAAAAGTGTTTTTTTCACACTAATACAAGTGCAAAAGTGGTTTCCTGCACCAACACAAGTGCGAAAAGTGGTTTTTCAACACTAACACAAGTGCGGAAAGTCGTTTTTCAACACTAACACAAGTGCGAAAAGTGGTTTTTCAACACTATCACAAGTGCAAAAAGTGTTTTTTCCACACTAATACAAGTGCAAAAGTGGTTTCTTGCACCAACACAATTGCGAAAAGTGGTTTTTCAACACTAACACAAGTGCGAAAAGTGGTTTTTCAACACTATCACAAATGCAAAAAGTGTTTTTTCCACACTAATACAAGTGCAAAAGTGGTTTCCTGCACCAACACAAGTGCGAAAAGTGGTTTTTCAACACTAACACAAGTGCGAAAAGTGGTTTTTCAACACTAACACAAGTGCGAAAAGTGGTTTTTCAACACTATCACAAGTGCAAAAAGTGTTTTTTCCACACTAATACAAGTGCAAAAGTGGTTTCCTGCACCAACACAAGTGCGAAAAGTGGTTTTTCAACACTAACACAAGTGCGAAAAGTGGTTTTCAACACTAACACATGTGCGAAAAGTGGTTTTTCAACACTATCACAAGTGCAAAAAGTGTTTTTTCCACACTAATACAAGTGCAAAAGTGGTTTCCTGCACCAACACAAGTGCGAAAAGTGGTTTTTCAACACTAACACAAGTGTGAAAAGTGGTTTTTCAACACTAACACAAGTGCGAAAAGTGGTTTTTCAACACTATCACAAGTGCAAAAAGTGTTTTTTCCACACTAATACAAGTGCAAAAGTGGTTTCCTGCACCAACACAAGTGCGAAAAGTGGTTTTTCAACACTAACACAAGTGCGAAAAGTGGTTTTTCAACACAAACACAAGTGCGAAAAGTGTTTTTTCCACACTAATACAAGTGCAAAAGTGGTTTCCTGCACCAACACAAGTGCGTAAAGTGGTTTTTCAACACTAACACAAGTGCGAAAAGTGGTTTTTCAACACTATCACAAGTGCAAAAAGTGTTTTTTCCACACTAATACAAGTGCAAAAGTGGTTTCCTGCACCAACACAAGTGCAAAAAGTGGTTTTTCAACACTAACACAAGTGCGAAAAGTGGTTTTTCAACACTAACACAAGTGCGAAAAGTGGTTTTTCAACACTATCACAAGTGCAAAAAGTGTTTTTTCCACACTAATACAAGTGCAAAAATGGTTTCCTGCACCAACACAAGTGCGGAAAGTGTTTTTTCATCACTAACACAAGTGCGAAAAGTGGTTTTTCAACACAAACACAAGTGCGAAAAGTGTTTTTTCCACACTAATACAAGTGCAAAAGTGGTTTCCTGCACCAACACAAGTGCGTAATGTGGTTTTTCAACACTAACACAAGTGCGAAAAGTGGTTTTTCAACACAATCACAAGTGCAAAAAGTGTTTTTTCCACACCAATACAAGTGCAAAAATGGTTTCCTGCACCAACACAAGTGCGAAAAGTGGTTTTTCATCACTAACACAAGTGCGAAAAGTGGTTTTTCAACACAAACACAAGTGCGAAAAGTGGTTTTTCAACACTATCACAAGTGCGAAAAGTGTTTTTTCCACACTAATACACGTGCAAAAGTGGTTTCCTGCACCAACACAAGTGCGAAAAGTGGTTTTTCAACACTAACACAAGTGCGAAAGTGGTTTTTCAACAATATCACAAGTGCAAAAAGTGTTTTTTCCACAATAATACAAGTGCAAAAGTGGTTTCCTGCACCAACACAAGTGCGAAAAGTGGTTTTTCAACACTAACACAAGTGCGAAAAGTGGTTTTTCAACACTATCACAAGTGCAAAAAGTGTTTTTTCCACAATAATGCAAGTGCAAAAGTGGTTTCCTGCACAAACACAAGTGCGAAAAGTGGTTTTTCAACACTATCACAAGTGTGAAAAGTGTTTTTTCCACACTAATACACGTGCAAAAGTGGTTTCCTGCACCAACACAAGTGCGAAAAGTGGTTTTTCAACACTAACACAAGTGCGAAAAGTGGTTTTTCAACACTATCACAAGTGCAAAAAGTGTTTTTCCACACTAATACAAGTGCAAAAGTGGTTTCCTGCACCAACACAAGTGCGAAAAGTGGTTTTTCAACACTAACACAAGTGTGAAAAGTGGTTTTTCAACACAAACACAAGTGCGAAAAGTGTTTTTTCCACACTAATACACGTGCAAAAGTGGTTTCCTGCACCAACACAAGTGCGAAAAGTGGTTTTTCAACACTATCACAAGTGCAAAAAGTGTTTTTTCCACACTAATACAAGTGCAAAAGTGGTTTCCTGCACCAACACAAGTGCGAAAAGTGGTTTTTCAACACTAACACAAGTGCGAAAAGTGGTTTTTCAACACAAACACAAGTGCGAAAAGTGTTTTTTCCACACTAATACAAGTGCAAAAGTGGTTTCCTGCACCAACACAAGTGCGTAAAGTGGTTTTTCAACACTAACACAAGTGCGAAAAGTGGTTTTTCAACACTATCACAAGTGCAAAAAGTGTTTTTTCCACACTAATACAAGTGCAAAAGTGGTTTCCTGCACCAACACAAGTGCAAAAAGTGGTTTTTCAACACTAACACAAGTGCGAAAAGTGGTTTTTCAACACTAACACAAGTGCGAAAAGTGGTTTTTCAACACTATCACAAGTGCAAAAAGTGTTTTTTCCACACTAATACAAGTGCAAAAATGGTTTCCTGCACCAACACAAGTGCGGAAAGTGTTTTTTCATCACTAACACAAGTGCGAAAAGTGGTTTTTCAACACAAACACAAGTGCGAAAAGTGTTTTTTCCACACTAATACAAGTGCAAAAGTGGTTTCCTGCACCAACACAAGTGCGTAATGTGGTTTTTCAACACTAACACAAGTGCGAAAAGTGGTTTTTCAACACAATCACAAGTGCAAAAAGTGTTTTTTCCACACCAATACAAGTGCAAAAATGGTTTCCTGCACCAACACAAGTGCGAAAAGTGGTTTTTCATCACTAACACAAGTGCGAAAAGTGGTTTTTCAACACAAACACAAGTGCGAAAAGTGGTTTTTCAACACTATCACAAGTGCGAAAAGTGTTTTTTCCACACTAATACACGTGCAAAAGTGGTTTCCTGCACCAACACAAGTGCGAAAAGTGGTTTTTCAACACTAACACAAGTGCGAAAAGTGGTTTTTCAACAATATCACAAGTGCAAAAAGTGTTTTTTCCACAATAATACAAGTGCAAAAGTGGTTTCCTGCACCAACACAAGTGCGAAAAGTGGTTTTTCAACACTAACACAAGTGCGAAAAGTGGTTTTTCAACACTATCACAAGTGCAAAAAGTGTTTTTTCCACAATAATGCAAGTGCAAAAGTGGTTTCCTGCACAAACACAAGTGCGAAAAGTGGTTTTTCAACACTATCACAAGTGTGAAAAGTGTTTTTTCCACACTAATACACGTGCAAAAGTGGTTTCCTGCACCAACACAAGTGCGAAAAGTGGTTTTTCAACACTAACACAAGTGCGAAAAGTGGTTTTTCAACACTATCACAAGTGCAAAAAGTGTTTTTCCACACTAATACAAGTGCAAAAGTGGTTTCCTGCACCAACACAAGTGCGAAAAGTGGTTTTTCAACACTAACACAAGTGTGAAAAGTGGTTTTTCAACACTATCACAAGTGCAAAAAGTGTTTTTTCCACACTAAAACAAGTGCAAAAGTGGTTTCCTGCACCAACACAAGTGCGAAAAGTGGTTTTTCAACACTAACGCAAGTGCGAAAAGTGGTTTTTCAACACTAACACAAGTGCGAAAAGTGGTTTTTCAACACTAACACAAGTGCGAAAAGTGCTTTTTCCACACTAATACAAGTGCAAAAGTGGTTTTCTGCACCAACACAAGTGCGAAAAGTGGTTTTTCAACACTAACACAAGTGCGAAAAGTGGTTTTTCAACACTATCACAAGTGCAAAAAGTGTTTTTTCCACACTAATACAAGTGCAAAAGTGGTTTCCTGCACCAACACAAGTGCGAAAAGTGGTTTTTCAACACTAACACAAGTGCAAAAAGTGGTTTTTCAACACTAACACAAGTGCAAAAAGTGTTTTTTCCACACTAATACAAGTGCAAAAGTGGTTTCCTGCACCAACACAAGTGCGAAAAGTGGTTTTTCAACACTAACACAAGTGCGAAAAGTGGTTTTTCAACACTAACACAAGTGCAAAAAGTGGTTTTTCAACACAATCACAAGTGCAAAAAGTGTTTTTTCCACAATAATGCAAGTGCAAAAGTGGTTTCCTGCACCAACACAAGTGCGAAAAGTGGTTTTTCAACACTAACACAAGTGCGAAAGTGGTTTTTCAACAATATCACAAGTGCAAAAAGTGTTTTTTCCACAATAATACAAGTGCAAAAGTGGTTTCCTGCACCAACACAAGTGCGAAAAGTGGTTTTTCAACACTAACACAAGTGCGAAAAGTGGTTTTTCAACACTATCACAAGTGCAAAAAGTGTTTTTTCCACAATAATGCAAGTGCAAAAGTGGTTTCCTGCACAAACACAAGTGCGAAAAGTGGTTTTTCAACACTATCACAAGTGTGAAAAGTGTTTTTTCCACACTAATACACGTGCAAAAGTGGTTTCCTGCACCAACACAAGTGCGAAAAGTGGTTTTTCAACACTAACACAAGTGCGAAAAGTGGTTTTTCAACACTATCACAAGTGCAAAAAGTGTTTTTCCACACTAATACAAGTGCAAAAGTGGTTTCCTGCACCAACACAAGTGCGAAAAGTGGTTTTTCAACACTAACACAAGTGTGAAAAGTGGTTTTTCAACACAAACACAAGTGCGAAAAGTGGTTTTTCAACACTAACACAAGTGCGGAAAGTCGTTTTTCAACACTAAAACAAGTGCGAAAAGTGGTTTTTCAACACTATCACAAGTGCAAAAAGTGTTTTTTCCACACTAATGCAAGTGCAAAAGTGGTTTACTGCACCAACACAAGTGCGAAAAGTGGTTTTTCAACACTAACACAAGTGCGAAAAGTGGTTTTTCAACACAAACACAAGTGCGAAAAGTGTTTTTTCCACACTAATACAAGTGCAAAAGTGGTTTCCTGCACCAACACAAGTGCGTAAAGTGGTTTTTCAACACTAACACAAGTGCGAAAAGTGGTTTTTCAACACTATCACAAGTGCAAAAAGTGTTTTTTCCACACTAATACAAGTGCAAAAGTGGTTTCCTGCACCAACACAAGTGCAAAAAGTGGTTTTTCAACACTAACACAAGTGCGAAAAGTGGTTTTTCAACACTAACACAAGTGCGAAAAGTGGTTTTTCAACACTATCACAAGTGCAAAAAGTGTTTTTTCCACACTAATACAAGTGCAAAAATGGTTTCCTGCACCAACACAAGTGCGGAAAGTGTTTTTTCATCACTAACACAAGTGCGAAAAGTGGTTTTTCAACACAAACACAAGTGCGAAAAGTGTTTTTTCCACACTAATACAAGTGCAAAAGTGGTTTCCTGCACCAACACAAGTGCGTAATGTGGTTTTTCAACACTAACACAAGTGCGAAAAGTGGTTTTTCAACACAATCACAAGTGCAAAAAGTGTTTTTTCCACACCAATACAAGTGCAAAAATGGTTTCCTGCACCAACACAAGTGCGAAAAGTGGTTTTTCATCACTAACACAAGTGCGAAAAGTGGTTTTTCAACACAAACACAAGTGCGAAAAGTGGTTTTTCAACACTATCACAAGTGCGAAAAGTGTTTTTTCCACACTAATACACGTGCAAAAGTGGTTTCCTGCACCAACACAAGTGCGAAAAGTGGTTTTTCAACACTAACACAAGTGCGAAAAGTGGTTTTTCAACAATATCACAAGTGCAAAAAGTGTTTTTTCCACAATAATACAAGTGCAAAAGTGGTTTCCTGCACCAACACAAGTGCGAAAAGTGGTTTTTCAACACTAACACAAGTGCGAAAAGTGGTTTTTCAACACTATCACAAGTGCAAAAAGTGTTTTTTCCACAATAATGCAAGTGCAAAAGTGGTTTCCTGCACAAACACAAGTGCGAAAAGTGGTTTTTCAACACTATCACAAGTGTGAAAAGTGTTTTTTCCACACTAATACACGTGCAAAAGTGGTTTCCTGCACCAACACAAGTGCGAAAAGTGGTTTTTCAACACTAACACAAGTGCGAAAAGTGGTTTTTCAACACTATCACAAGTGCAAAAAGTGTTTTTCCACACTAATACAAGTGCAAAAGTGGTTTCCTGCACCAACACAAGTGCGAAAAGTGGTTTTTCAACACTAACACAAGTGTGAAAAGTGGTTTTTCAACACTATCACAAGTGCAAAAAGTGTTTTTTCCACACTAAAACAAGTGCAAAAGTGGTTTCCTGCACCAACACAAGTGCGAAAAGTGGTTTTTCAACACTAACGCAAGTGCGAAAAGTGGTTTTTCAACACTAACACAAGTGCGAAAAGTGAATTTTCAACACTAACACAAGTGCGAAAAGTGCTTTTTCCACACTAATACAAGTGCAAAAGTGGTTTTCTGCACCAACACAAGTGCGAAAAGTGGTTTTTCAACACTAACACAAGTGCGAAAAGTGGTTTTTCAACACTATCACAAGTGCAAAAAGTGTTTTTTCCACACTAATACAAGTGCAAAAGTGGTTTCCTGCACCAACACAAGTGCGAAAAGTGGTTTTTCAACACTAACACAAGTGCAAAAAGTGGTTTTTCAACACTAACACAAGTGCAAAAAGTGTTTTGTCCACACTAATACAAGTGCAAAAGTGGTTTCCTGCACCAACACAAGTGCGAAAAGTGGTTTTTCAACACTAACACAAGTGCGAAAAGTGGTTTTTCAACACTAACACAAGTGCAAAAAGTGGTTTTTCAACACAATCACAAGTGCAAAAAGTGCTTTTTCCACACTAATACAAGTGCAAAAGTGGTTTCCTGCACCAACACAGTGCGAAAAGTGGTTTTTCAACACTAACACAAGTGCGAAAAGTGGTTTTTCAACACTAACACAAGTGCGAAAAGTGGTTTTTCAACACTATCACAAGTGCAAAAAGTGTTTTTTCCACACTAATACAAGTGAAAAAGTGGTTTCCTGCACCAACACAAGTGCGAAAAGTGGTTTTTCAACACTAACACAAGTGCGAAAAGTGGTTTTTCAACACTAACACAAGTGCGAAAAGTTTTTTTCAACACTAACACAAGTGCGAAAAGTGGTTTTTCAACACTATCACAAGTGCAAAAAGTGTTTTTTCCACACTAATACAAGTGCAAAAGTGGTTTCCTGCACCAACACAAGTGCGAAAAGTGGTTTTTCAACACTAACACAAGTGCGAAAAGTGGTTTTTCAACACTAACACAAGTGCGAAAAGTGGTTTTTCAACACTAACACAAGTGCGAAAAGTGGTTTTTCAACAATATCACAAGTGCAAAAAGTGTTTTTTCCACAATAATACAAGTGCAAAAGTGGTTTCCTGCACCAACACAAGTGCGAAAAGTGGTTTTTCAACACTAACACAAGTGCGAAAAGTGGTTTTTCAACACTATCACAAGTGCAAAAAGTGTTTTTTCCACAATAATGCAAGTGCAAAAGTGGTTTCCTGCACAAACACAAGTGCGAAAAGTGGTTTTTCAACACTATCACAAGTGTGAAAAGTGTTTTTTCCACACTAATACACGTGCAAAAGTGGTTTCCTGCACCAACACAAGTGCGAAAAGTGGTTTTTCAACACTAACACAAGTGCGAAAAGTGGTTTTTCAACACTATCACAAGTGCAAAAAGTGTTTTTCCACACTAATACAAGTGCAAAAGTGGTTTCCTGCACCAACACAAGTGCGAAAAGTGGTTTTTCAACACTAACACAAGTGTGAAAAGTGGTTTTTCAACACTATCACAAGTGCAAAAAGTGTTTTTTCCACACTAAAACAAGTGCAAAAGTGGTTTCCTGCACCAACACAAGTGCGAAAAGTGGTTTTTCAACACTAACGCAAGTGCGAAAAGTGGTTTTTCAACACTAACACAAGTGCGAAAAGTGAATTTTCAACACTAACACAAGTGCGAAAAGTGCTTTTTCCACACTAATACAAGTGCAAAAGTGGTTTTCTGCACCAACACAAGTGCGAAAAGTGGTTTTTCAACACTAACACAAGTGCGAAAAGTGGTTTTTCAACACTATCACAAGTGCAAAAAGTGTTTTTTCCACACTAATACAAGTGCAAAAGTGGTTTCCTGCACCAACACAAGTGCGAAAAGTGGTTTTTCAACACTAACACAAGTGCGAAAAGTGGTTTTTCAACACTATCACAAGTGCAAAAAGTGTTTTTTCCACACTAATACAAGTGCAAAAGTGGTTTCCTGCACCAACACAAGTGCGAAAAGTGGTTTTTCAACACTAACACAAGTGCAAAAAGTGGTTTTTCAACACTAACACAAGTGCAAAAAGTGTTTTGTCCACACTAATACAAGTGCAAAAGTGGTTTCCTGCACCAACACAAGTGCGAAAAGTGGTTTTTCAACACTAACACAAGTGCGAAAAGTGGTTTTTCAACACTAACACAAGTGCAAAAAGTGGTTTTTCAACACAATCACAAGTGCAAAAAGTGCTTTTTCCACACTAATACAAGTGCAAAAGTGGTTTCCTGCACCAACACAGTGCGAAAAGTGGTTTTTCAACACTAACACAAGTGCGAAAAGTGGTTTTTCAACACTAACACAAGTGCGAAAAGTGGTTTTTCAACACTATCACAAGTGCAAAAAGTGTTTTTTCCACACTAATACAAGTGAAAAAGTGGTTTCCTGCACCAACACAAGTGCGAAAAGTGGTTTTTCAACACTAACACAAGTGCGAAAAGTGGTTTTTCAACACTAACACAAGTGCGAAAAGTTTTTTTCAACACTAACACAAGTGCGAAAAGTGGTTTTTCAACACTATCACAAGTGCAAAAAGTGTTTTTTCCACACTAATACAAGTGCAAAAGTGGTTTCCTGCACCAACACAAGTGCGAAAAGTGGTTTTTCAACACTAACACAAGTGCGAAAAGTGGTTTTTCAACACTAACACAAGTGCGAAAAGTGGTTTTTCAACACTAACACAAGTGCGAAAAGTGGTTTTTCAACAATATCACAAGTGCAAAAAGTGTTTTTTCCACAATAATACAAGTGCAAAAGTGGTTTCCTGCACCAACACAAGTGCGAAAAGTGGTTTTTCAACACTAACACAAGTGCGAAAAGTGGTTTTTCAACACTATCACAAGTGCAAAAAGTGTTTTTTCCACAATAATGCAAGTGCAAAAGTGGTTTCCTGCACAAACACAAGTGCGAAAAGTGGTTTTTCAACACTATCACAAGTGTGAAAAGTGTTTTTTCCACACTAATACACGTGCAAAAGTGGTTTCCTGCACCAACACAAGTGCGAAAAGTGGTTTTTCAACACTAACACAAGTGCGAAAAGTGGTTTTTCAACACTATCACAAGTGCAAAAAGTGTTTTTCCACACTAATACAAGTGCAAAAGTGGTTTCCTGCACCAACACAAGTGCGAAAAGTGGTTTTTCAACACTAACACAAGTGTGAAAAGTGGTTTTTCAACACTATCACAAGTGCAAAAAGTGTTTTTTCCACACTAAAACAAGTGCAAAAGTGGTTTCCTGCACCAACACAAGTGCGAAAAGTGGTTTTTCAACACTAACGCAAGTGCGAAAAGTGGTTTTTCAACACTAACACAAGTGCGAAAAGTGAATTTTCAACACTAACACAAGTGCGAAAAGTGCTTTTTCCACACTAATACAAGTGCAAAAGTGGTTTTCTGCACCAACACAAGTGCGAAAAGTGGTTTTTCAACACTAACACAAGTGCGAAAAGTGGTTTTTCAACACTATCACAAGTGCAAAAAGTGTTTTTTCCACACTAATACAAGTGCAAAAGTGGTTTCCTGCACCAACACAAGTGCGAAAAGTGGTTTTTCAACACTAACACAAGTGCAAAAAGTGGTTTTTCAACACTAACACAAGTGCAAAAAGTGTTTTGTCCACACTAATACAAGTGCAAAAGTGGTTTCCTGCACCAACACAAGTGCGAAAAGTGGTTTTTCAACACTAACACAAGTGCGAAAAGTGGTTTTTCAACACTAACACAAGTGCAAAAAGTGGTTTTTCAACACAATCACAAGTGCAAAAAGTGCTTTTTCCACACTAATACAAGTGCAAAAGTGGTTTCCTGCACCAACACAGTGCGAAAAGTGGTTTTTCAACACTAACACAAGTGCGAAAAGTGGTTTTTCAACACTAACACAAGTGCGAAAAGTGGTTTTTCAACACTATCACAAGTGCAAAAAGTGTTTTTTCCACACTAATACAAGTGAAAAAGTGGTTTCCTGCACCAACACAAGTGCGAAAAGTGGTTTTTCAACACTAACACAAGTGCGAAAAGTGGTTTTTCAACACTAACACAAGTGCGAAAAGTTTTTTTCAACACTAACACAAGTGCGAAAAGTGGTTTTTCAACACTATCACAAGTGCAAAAAGTGTTTTTTCCACACTAATACAAGTGCAAAAGTGGTTTCCTGCACCAACACACGTGCGAAAAGTGGTTTTTCAACACTAACACAAGTGCGAAAAGTGGTTTTTCAACACTAACACAAGTGCGAAAAGTGGTTTTTCAACACTAACACAAGTGCGAAAAGTGGTTTTTCAACACTATCACAAGTGCAAAAAGTGTTTTTTTCACACTAATACAAGTGCAAAAGTGGTTTCCTGCACCAACACAAGTGCGAAAAGTGGTTTTTCAACACTAACACAAGTGCGGAAAGTGGTTTTTCAACACTAACACAAGTGCGAAAAGTGGTTTTTCAACACTATCACAAGTGCAAAAAGTGTTTTTTCCACACTAATGCAAGTGCAAAAGTGGTTTACTGCACCAACACAAGTGCGAAAAGTGGTTTTTCAACACTAACACAAGTGCGAAAAGTGGTTTTTCAACACTATCACAAGTGCAAAAAGTGTTTTTTCCACACTAATACAAGTGCAAAAGTGGTTTCCTGCACCAACACAAGTGCGAAAAGTGGTTTTTCAACACTAACACAAGTGCGAAAAGTGGTTTTTCAACACTATCACAAGTGCAAAAAGTGTTTTTTCACACTAATACAAGTGCAAAAGTGGTTTCTTGCACCAACAGAAGTGCGAAAAGTGTTTTTTCAACACTAACACAAGTGCGAAAAGTGGTTTTTCAACACTATCACAAATGCAAAAAGTGTTTTTTCCACACTAATACAAGTGCAAAAGTGGTTTCCTGCACCAACACAAGTGCGAAAAGTGGTTTTTCATCACTAACACAAGTGCGAAAAGTGGTTTTTCAACACAAACACAAGTGCGAAAAGTGGTTTTTCAACACTATCACAAGTGCGAAAAGTGTTTTTTCCACACTAATACACGTGCAAAAGTGGTTTCCTGCACCAACACAAGTGCAAAAAGTGGTTTTCAACACTAACACAAGTGCGAAAAGTGGTTTTTCAACACTAACACAAGTGCGAAAAGTTGTTTTTCAACAATATCACAAGTGCAAAAAGTGTTTTTTCCACACTAATACAAGTGCAAAAGTGGTTTCCTGCACCAACACAAGTGCGAAAAGTGGTTTTTCAACACTAACACAAGTGCGAAAAGTGGTTTTTCAACACTATCACAAGTGCAAAAAGTGTTTTTTCCACACTAATACAAGTGCAAAAGTGGTTTCCTGCACCAACACAAGTGCGAAAAGTGGTTTTTCAACACTAACACGAGTGCGAAAAGTGGTTTTTCAACACTATCACAAGTGCAAAAAGTGTTTTTTTTCACACTAATACAAGTGCAAAAGTGGTTTCTTGCACCAACAGAAGTGCGAAAAGTGGTTTTTCAACACTAACACAAGTACGAAAAGTGGTTTTTCAACACTATCACAAATGCAAAAAGTGTTTTTTCCACACTAATACAAGTGCAAAAGTGGTTTCCTGCACCAACACAAGTGCGAAAAGTGGTTTTTCAACACTAACAGAAGTGCGAAAAGTGGTTTTTCAACACTATCACAAGTGCAAAAAGTGTTTTTTCCACACTAATGCAAGTGCAAAAGAGGTTTCCTGCACCAACACAAGTGCGAAATGTGGTTTTTCAACACTAACACAAGTGCGAAAAGTGTTTTTTCAACACTATCACAAGTGCAAAAAGTGTTTTTTCCACACTAATACAAGTGCAAAAGTGGTGTCCTGCACCAACACAAGTGCGAAAAGTGGTTTTTCAACACTAACACAAGTGCGAAAAGTGGTTTTTCAACACTATCACAAGTGCAAAGAGTGTTTTTTTCACACTAATACAAGTGCAAAAGTGGTTTCCTGCACCAACACAAGTGCGAAAAGTGGTTTTTCAACACTAACACAAGTGCGGAAAGTCGTTTTTCAACACTAACACAAGTGCGAAAAGTGGTTTTTCAACACTATCACAAGTGCAAAAAGTGTTTTTTCCACACTAATACAAGTGCAAAAGTGGTTTCTTGCACCAACACAAGTGCGAAAAGTGGTTTTTCAACACCAACACAAGTGCGAAAAGTGGTTTTTCAACACTATCACAAATGCAAAAAGTGTTTTTCCACACTAATACAAGTGCAAAAGTGGTTTCCTGCACCAACACAAGTGCGAAAAGTGGTTTTTCAACACTAACACAAGTGCAAAAAGTGTTTTTTCCACACTAATACAAGTGCAAAAGTGGTTTCCTGCACCAACACAAGTGCGAAAAGTGGTTTTTCAACACTAACACAAGTGCGAAAAGTGGTTTTTCAACACTAACACAAGTGCGAAAAGTGGTTTTTCAACACTATCACAAGTGCAAAAAGTGTTTTTTCCACACTAATACAAGTGCAAAAGTGGTTTCCTGCACCAACACAAGTGCGAAAAGTGGTTTTTCAACACTAACACAAGTGTGAAAAGTGGTTTTTCAACACAAACACAAGTGCGAAAAGTGTTTTTTCCACACTAATACACGTGCAAAAGTGGTTTCCTGCACCAACACAAGTGCAAAAAGTGGTTTTTCAACACTAACACAAGTGCAAAAAGTGGTTTTTCAACACTAACACAAGTGCGAAAAGTGGTTTTTCAACACTATCACAAGTGCGAAAAGTGTTTTTTCCACACTAATACACGTGCAAAAGTGGTTTCCTGCACCAACACAAGTGCGAAAAGTGGTTTTTCAACACTACCACAAGTGCGAAAAGTGGTTTTTCAACACTAACACAAGTGCGAAAAGTGGTTTTTCAACAATATCACAAGTGCAAAAAGTGTTTTTTCCACACTAATACAAGTGCAAAAGTGGTTTCCTGCACCAACACAAGTGCGAAAAGTGGTTTTTCAACACTAACACAAGTGCGAAAAGTGGTTTTTCAACACTATCACAAGTGCAAAAAGTGTTTTTTCCACACTAATGCAAGTGCAAAAGTGGTTTCCTGCACCAACACAAGTGCGAAAAGTGGTTTTTCAACACTAACACAAGTGCGAAAAGTGGTTTTTCAACACTATCACAAGTGCAAAAAGTGTTTTTTCCACACTAATACAAGTGCAAAAGTGGTTTCCTGCACCAACACAAGTGCGAAAAGTGGTTTTTCAACACTATCACAAGTGCAAAAAGTGTTTTTTCCACACTAATACAAGTGAAAAAGTGGTTTCCTGCACCAACACAAGTGCGAAAAGTGGTTTTTCAACACTAACACAAGTGCGAAAAGTGGTTTTTCAACACTAACACAAGTGCGAAAAGTTTTTTTCAACACTAACACAAGTGCGAAAAGTGGTTTTTCAACACTATCACAAGTGCAAAAAGTGTTTTTTCCACACTAATACAAGTGCAAAAGTGGTTTCCTGCACCAACACAAGTGCGAAAAGTGGTTTTTCAACACTAACACAAGTGCGAAAAGTGGTTTTTCAACACTTACACAAGTGCGAAAAGTGGTTTTTCAACACTAACACAAGTGCGAAAAGTGGTTTTTCAACACTATCACAAGTGCAAAAAGTGTTTTTTTCACACTAATACAAGTGCAAAAGTGGTTTCCTGCACCAACACAAGTGCGAAAAGTGGTTTTTCAACACTAACACAAGTGCGGAAAGTGGTTTTTCAACACTAACACAAGTGCGAAAAGTGGTTTTTCAACACTATCACAAGTGCAAAAAGTGTTTTTTCCACACTAATGCAAGTGCAAAAGTGGTTTACTGCACCAACACAAGTGCGAAAAGTGGTTTTTCAACACTAACACAAGTGCGAAAAGTGGTTTTTCAACACTATCACAAGTGCAAAAAGTGTTTTTTCCACACTAATACAAGTGCAAAAGTGGTTTCCTGCACCAACACAAGTGCGAAAAGTGGTTTTTCAACACTAACACAAGTGCGAAAAGTGGTTTTTCAACACTATCACAAGTGCAAAAAGTGTTTTTTCACACTAATACAAGTGCAAAAGTGGTTTCTTGCACCAACAGAAGTGCGAAAAGTGTTTTTTCAACACTAACACAAGTGCGAAAAGTGGTTTTTCAACACTATCACAAATGCAAAAAGTGTTTTTTCCACACTAATACAAGTGCAAAAGTGGTTTCCTGCACCAACACAAGTGCGAAAAGTGGTTTTTCATCACTAACACAAGTGCGAAAAGTGGTTTTTCAACACAAACACAAGTGCGAAAAGTGGTTTTTCAACACTATCACAAGTGCGAAAAGTGTTTTTTCCACACTAATACACGTGCAAAAGTGGTTTCCTGCACCAACACAAGTGCAAAAAGTGGTTTTCAACACTAACACAAGTGCGAAAAGTGGTTTTTCAACACTAACACAAGTGCGAAAAGTTGTTTTTCAACAATATCACAAGTGCAAAAAGTGTTTTTTCCACACTAATACAAGTGCAAAAGTGGTTTCCTGCACCAACACAAGTGCGAAAAGTGGTTTTTCAACACTAACACAAGTGCGAAAAGTGGTTTTTCAACACTATCACAAGTGCAAAAAGTGTTTTTTCCACACTAATACAAGTGCAAAAGTGGTTTCCTGCACCAACACAAGTGCGAAAAGTGGTTTTTCAACACTAACACGAGTGCGAAAAGTGGTTTTTCAACACTATCACAAGTGCAAAAAGTGTTTTTTTTCACACTAATACAAGTGCAAAAGTGGTTTCTTGCACCAACAGAAGTGCGAAAAGTGGTTTTTCAACACTAACACAAGTACGAAAAGTGGTTTTTCAACACTATCACAAATGCAAAAAGTGTTTTTTCCACACTAATACAAGTGCAAAAGTGGTTTCCTGCACCAACACAAGTGCGAAAAGTGGTGTTTCAACACTAACACAAGTGCGAAAAGTGGTTTTTCAACACTATCACAAGTGCAAAAAGTGTTTTTTCCACACTAATGCAAGTGCAAAAGAGGTTTCCTGCACCAACACAAGTGCGAAATGTGGTTTTTCAACACTAACACAAGTGCGAAAAGTGTTTTTTCAACACTATCACAAGTGCAAAAAGTGTTTTTTCCACACTAATACAAGTGCAAAAGTGGTGTCCTGCACCAACACAAGTGCGAAAAGTGGTTTTTCAACACTAACACAAGTGCGAAAAGTGGTTTTTCAACACTATCACAAGTGCAAAGAGTGTTTTTTTCACACTAATACAAGTGCAAAAGTGGTTTCCTGCACCAACACAAGTGCGAAAAGTGGTTTTTCAACACTAACACAAGTGCGGAAAGTCGTTTTTCAACACTAACACAAGTGCGAAAAGTGGTTTTTCAACACTATCACAAGTGCAAAAAGTGTTTTTTCCACACTAATACAAGTGCAAAAGTGGTTTCTTGCACCAACACAAGTGCGAAAAGTGGTTTTTCAACACCAACACAAGTGCGAAAAGTGGTTTTTCAACACTATCACAAATGCAAAAAGTGTTTTTCCACACTAATACAAGTGCAAAAGTGGTTTCCTGCACCAACACAAGTGCGAAAAGTGGTTTTTCAACACTAACACAAGTGCAAAAAGTGTTTTTTCCACACTAATACAAGTGCAAAAGTGGTTTCCTGCACCAACACAAGTGCGAAAAGTGGTTTTTCAACACTAACACAAGTGCGAAAAGTGGTTTTTCAACACTAACACAAGTGCGAAAATTGGTTTTTCAACACTATCACAAGTGCAAAAAGTGTTTTTTCCACACTAATACAAGTGCAAAAGTGGTTTCCTGCACCAACACAAGTGCGAAAAGTGGTTTTTCAACACTAACACAAGTGTGAAAAGTGGTTTTTCAACACAAACACAAGTGCGAAAAGTGTTTTTTCCACACTAATACACGTGCAAAAGTGGTTTCCTGCACCAACACAAGTGCAAAAAGTGGTTTTTCAACACTAACACAAGTGCGAAAAGTGGTTTTTCAACACTAACACAAGTGCGAAAAGTGGTTTTTCAACACTATCACAAGTGCGAAAAGTGTTTTTTCCACACTAATACACGTGCAAAAGTGGTTTCCTGCACCAACACAAGTGCGAAAAGTGGTTTTTCAACACTACCACAAGTGCGAAAAGTGGTTTTTCAACACTAACACAAGTGCGAAAAGTGGTTTTTCAACAATATCACAAGTGCAAAAAGTGTTTTTTCCACACTAATACAAGTGCAAAAGTGGTTTCCTGCACCAACACAAGTGCGAAAAGTGGTTTTTCAACACTAACACAAGTGCGAAAAGTGGTTTTTCAACACTATCACAAGTGCAAAAAGTGTTTTTTCCACACTAATGCAAGTGCAAAAGTGGTTTCCTGCACCAACACAAGTGCGAAAAGTGGTTTTTCAACACTAACACAAGTGCGAAAAGTGGTTTTTCAACACTATCACAAGTGCAAAAAGTGTTTTTTCCACACTAATACAAGTGCAAAAGTGGTTTCCTGCACCAACACAAGTGCGAAAAGTGGTTTTTCAACACTAACACAAGTGCGAAAAGTGGTTTTTCAACACTATCACAAGTGCAAAAAGTGTTTTTTTCACACTAATACAAGTGCAAAAGTGGTTTCCTGCACCAACACAAGTGCGAAAAGTGGTTTTTCAACACTAACACAAGTGCGGAAAGTCGTTTTTCAACACTAACACAAGTGCGAAAAGTGGTTTTTCAACACTATCACAAGTGCAAAAAGTGTTTTTTTCACACTAATACAAGTGCAAAAGTGGTTTCTTGCACCAACACAAGTGCGAAAAGTGGTTTTTCAACACTATCACAAATGCAAAAAGTGTTTTTTCCACACTAATACAAGTGCAAAAGTGGTTTCCTGCACCAACACAAGTGCGAAAAGTGGTTTTTCAACACTAACACAAGTGCAAAAAGTGTTTTTTCCACACGAATACAAGTGCAAAAGTGGTTTCCTGCACCAACACAAGTGCGAAAAGTGGTTTTTCAACACTAACACAAGTGCGAAAAGTGGTTTTTCAACACTAACACAAGTGCGAAAAGTGGTTTTTCAACACTATCACAAGTGCAAAAAGTGTTTTTTCCACACTAATACAAGTGCAAAAGTGGTTTCCTGCACCAACACAAGTGCGAAAAGTGGTTTTTCAACACTAACACAAGTGCGAAAAGTGGTTTTTCAACACTAACACATGTGCGAAAAGTGGTTTTTCAACACTATCACAAGTGCAAAAAGTGTTTTTTCCACACTAATACAAGTGCAAAAGTGGTTTCCTGCACCAACACAAGTGCGAAAAGTGGTTTTTCAACACTAACACAAGTGCGAAAAGTGGTTTTTCAACACTAACACAAGTGCGAAAAGTGGTTTTTCAACACTATCACAAGTGCAAAAAGTGTTTTTTCCACACTAATACAAGTGCAAAAGTGGTTTCCTGCACCAACACAAGTGCGAAAAGTGGTTTTTCAACACTAACACAAGTGCGAAAAGTGGTTTTTCAACACAAACACAAGTGCGAAAAGTGTTTTTTCCACACTAATACAAGTGCAAAAGTGGTTTCCTGCACCAACACAAGTGCGTAAAGTGGTTTTTCAACACTAACACAAGTGCGAAAAGTGGTTTTTCAACACTATCACAAGTGCAAAAAGTGTTTTTTCCACACTAATACAAGTGCAAAAGTGGTTTCCTGCACCAACACAAGTGCAAAAAGTGGTTTTTCAACACTAACACAAGTGCGAAAAGTGGTTTTTCAACACTAACACAAGTGCGAAAAGTGGTTTTTCAACACTATCACAAGTGCAAAAAGTGTTTTTTCCACACTAATACAAGTGCAAAAATGGTTTCCTGCACCAACACAAGTGCGGAAAGTGTTTTTTCATCACTAACACAAGTGCGAAAAGTGGTTTTTCAACACAAACACAAGTGCGAAAAGTGTTTTTTCCACACTAATACAAGTGCAAAAGTGGTTTCCTGCACCAACACAAGTGCGTAATGTGGTTTTTCAACACTAACACAAGTGCGAAAAGTGGTTTTTCAACACAATCACAAGTGCAAAAAGTGTTTTTTCCACACCAATACAAGTGCAAAAATGGTTTCCTGCACCAACACAAGTGCGAAAAGTGGTTTTTCATCACTAACACAAGTGCGAAAAGTGGTTTTTCAACACAAACACAAGTGCGAAAAGTGGTTTTTCAACACTATCACAAGTGCGAAAAGTGTTTTTTCCACACTAATACACGTGCAAAAGTGGTTTACTGCACCAACACAAGTGCGAAAAGTGGTTTTTCAACACTAACACAAGTGCGAAAAGTGGTTTTTCAACAATATCACAAGTGCAAAAAGTGTTTTTTCCACAATAATACAAGTGCAAAAGTGGTTTCCTGCACCAACACAAGTGCGAAAAGTGGTTTTTCAACACTAACACAAGTGCGAAAAGTGGTTTTTCAACACTATCACAAGTGCAAAAAGTGTTTTTTCCACAATAATGCAAGTGCAAAAGTGGTTTCCTGCACAAACACAAGTGCGAAAAGTGGTTTTTCAACACTATCACAAGTGTGAAAAGTGTTTTTTCCACACTAATACACGTGCAAAAGTGGTTTCCTGCACCAACACAAGTGCGAAAAGTGGTTTTTCAACACTAACACAAGTGCGAAAAGTGGTTTTTCAACACTATCACAAGTGCAAAAAGTGTTTTTTCCACACTAAAACAAGTGCAAAAGTGGTTTCCTGCACCAACACAAGTGCGAAAAGTGGTTTTTCAACACTAACACAAGTGCGAAAAGTGGTTTTTCAACACTAACACAAGTGTGAAAAGTGGTTTTTCAACACTATCACAAGTGCAAAAAGTGTTTTTTCCACACTAATACAAGTGCAAAAATGGTTTCCTGCACCAACACAAGTGTGAAAAGTGGTTTTTCATCACTAACACAAGTGCGAAAAGTGGTTTTTCAACACAAACACAAGTGCGAAAAGTGGTTTTTCAACACTATCACAAGTGCGAAAAGTGTTTTTTCCACACTAATACACGTGCAAAAGTGGTTTCCTGCACCAACACAAGTGCGAAAAGTGGTTTTTCAACACTAACACAAGTGCGAAAAGTGGTTTTTCAACACTAACACAAGTGCGAAAAGTGGTTTTTCAACAATATCACAAGTGCAAAAAGTGTTTTTTCCACACTAATACAAGTGCAAAAGTGGTTTCCTGCACCAACACAAGTGCGAAAAGTGGTTTTTCAACACTAACACAAGTGCGAAAAGTGGTTTTTCAACACTATCACAAGTGCAAAAAGTGTTTTTTTCACACTAAAACAAGTGCAAAAGTGGTTTCCTGCACCAACACAAGTGCGAAAAGTGGTTTTTCAACACTAACGCAAGTGCGAAAAGTGGTTTTTCAACACTAACACAAGTGCGAAAAGTGGTTTTTCAACACTAACACAAGTGCGAAAAGTGCTTTTTCCACACTAATACAAGTGCAAAAGTGGTTTTCTGCACCAACACAAGTGCGAAAAGTGGTTTTTCAACACTAACACAAGTGCGAAAAGTGGTTTTTCAACACTATCACAAGTGCAAAAAGTGTTTTTTCCACACTAATACAAGTGCAAAAGTGGTTTCCTGCACCAACACAAGTGCGAAAAGTGGTTTTTCAACACTAACACAAGTGCGAAAAGTGGTTTTTCAACACAAACACAAGTGCGAAAAGTGTTTTTTCCACACTAATACAAGTGCAAAAGTGGTTTCCTGCACCAACACAAGTGCGTAAAGTGGTTTTTCAACACTAACACAAGTGCGAAAAGTGGTTTTTCAACACTATCACAAGTGCAAAAAGTGTTTTTTCCACACTAATACAAGTGCAAAAGTGGTTTCCTGCACCAACACAAGTGCGAAAAGTGGTTTTGCAACACTAACACAAGTGCGAAAAGTGGTTTTTCAACACTAACACATGTGCGAAAAGTGGTTTTTCAACACTATCACAAGTGCAAAAAGTGTTTTTTCCACACTAATACAAGTGCAAAAGTGGTTTCCTGCACCAACACAAGTGCGAAAAGTGGTTTTTCAACACTAACACAAGTGCGAAAAGTGGTTTTTCAACACTAACACAAGTGCGAAAAGTGGTTTTTCAACACTATCACAAGTGCAAAAAGTGTTTTTTCCACACTAATACAAGTGCAAAAATGGTTTCCTGCACCAACACAAGTGCGAAAAGTGTTTTTTCATCACTAACACAAGTGCGAAAAGTGGTTTTTCAACACAAACACAAGTGCGAAAAGTGTTTTTTCCACACTAATACAAGTGCAAAAGTGGTTTCCTGCACCAACACAAGTGCGTAATGTGGTTTTTCGACACTAACACAAGTGCGAAAAGTGGTTTTTCAACACAATCACAAGTGCAAAAAGTGTTTTTTCCACACTAATACAAGTGCAAAAGTGGTTTCCTGCACCAACACAAGTGTGAAAAGTGGTTTTTCATCACTAACACAAGTGCGAAAAGTGGTTTTTCAACACAAACACAAGTGCGAAAAGTGGTTTTTCAACACTATCACAAGTGCGAAAAGTGTTTTTTCCACACTAATACACGTGCAAAAGTGGTTTCCTGCACCAACACAAGTGCGAAAAGTGGTTTTTCAACAATATCACAAGTGCAAAAAGTGTTTTTTCCACACTAATACAAGTGCAAAAGTGGTTTCCTGCACCAACACAAGTGCGAAAAGTGGTTTTACAACACTAACACAAGTGCGAAAAGTGGTTTTTCAACACTATCACAAGTGCAAAAAGTGTTTTTTCCACACTAATACAAGTGCAAAAATGGTTTCCTGCACCAACACAAGTGCGAAAAGTGTTTTTTCATCACTAACACAAGTGCGAAAAGTGGTTTTTCAACACAAACACAAGTGCGAAAAGTGTTTTTTCCACACTAATACAAGTGCAAAAGTGGTTTCCTGCACCAACACAAGTGCGTAATGTGGTTTTTCAACACTAACACAAGTGCGAAAAGTGGTTTTTCAACACAATCACAAGTGCAAAAAGTGTTTTTTCCACACTAATACAAGTGCAAAAGTGGTTTCCTGCACCAACACAAGTGCGAAAAGTGGTTTTTCAACACTAACACAAGTGCGAAAAGTTGTTTTTCAACACTAACACAATTGCGAAAAGTGGTTTTTCAACACTATCACAAGTGCAAAAAGTGTTTTTTCCACACTAATACAAGTGCAAAAGTGGTTTCCTGCACCAACACAAGTGCGAAAAGTTGTTTTTCAACACTAACACAAGTGTGAAAAGTGGTTTTTCAACACAAACACAAGTGCGAAAAGTGTTTTTTCCACACTAATACACATGCAAAAGTGGTTTCCTGCACCAACACAAGTGCGAAAAGTGGTTTTTCAACACTAACACAAGTGCGAAAAGTGGTTTTTCAACACTAACACAAGTGTGAAAAGTGGTTTTTCAACACTATCACAAGTGCAAAAAGTGTTTTTTCCACACTAATACAAGTGCAAAAATGGTTTCCTGCACCAACACAAGTGTGAAAAGTGGTTTTTCATCACTAACACAAGTGCGAAAAGTGGTTTTTCAACACAAACACAAGTGCGAAAAGTGGTTTTTCAACACTATCACAAGTGCGAAAAGTGTTTTTTCCACACTAATACACGTGCAAAAGTGGTTTCCTGCACCAACACAAGTGCGAAAAGTGGTTTTTCAACACTAACACAAGTGCGAAAAGTGGTTTTTCAACACTAACACAAGTGCGAAAAGTGGTTTTTCAACAATATCACAAGTGCAAAAAGTGTTTTTTCCACACTAATACAAGTGCAAAAGTGGTTTCCTGCACCAACACAAGTGCGAAAAGTGGTTTTTCAACACTAACACAAGTGCGAAAAGTGGTTTTTCAACACTATCACAAGTGCAAAAAGTGTTTTTTCCACACTAAAACAAGTGCAAAAGTGGTTTCCTGCACCAACACAAGTGCGAAAAGTGGTTTTTCAACACTAACGCAAGTGCGAAAAGTGGTTTTTCAACACTAACACAAGTGCGAAAAGTGGTTTTTCAACACTAACACAAGTGCGAAAAGTGCTTTTTCCACACTAATACAAGTGCAAAAGTGGTTTTTCAACACTATCACAAGTGCAAAAAGTGTTTTTTCCACACTAATACAAGTGCAAAAGTGGTTTCCTGCACCAACACAAGTGCGAAAAGTGGTTTTTCAACACTAACACAAGTGTGAAAAGTGGTTTTTCAACACAAACACAAGTGCGAAAAGTGTTTTTTCCACACTAATACAAGTGCAAAAGTGGTTTCCTGCACCAACACAAGTGCGTAAAGTGGTTTTTCAACACTAACACAAGTGCGAAAAGTGGTTTTTCAACACTATCACAAGTGCAAAAAGTGTTTTTTCCACACTAATACAAGTGCAAAAGTGGTTTCCTGCACCAACACAAGTGCGAAAAGTGGTTTTGCAACACTAACACAAGTGCGAAAAGTGGTTTTTCAACACTAACACATGTGCGAAAAGTGGTTTTTCAACACTATCACAAGTGCAAAAAGTGTTTTTTCCACACTAATACAAATGCAAAAGTGGTTTCCTGCACCAACACAAGTGCGAAAAGTGGTTTTTCAACACTAACACAAGTGCGAAAAGTGGTTTTTCAACACTAACACAAGTGCAAAAAGTGGTTTTTCAACACTATCACAAGTGCAAAAAGTGTTTTTTCCACACTAATACAAGTGCAAAAATGGTTTCCTGCACCAACACAAGTGCGAAAAGTGTTTTTTCATCACTAACACAAGTGCGAAAAGTGGTTTTTCAACACAAACACAAGTGCGAAAAGTGTTTTTTCCACACTAATACAAGTGCAAAAGTGGTTTCCTGCACCAACACAAGTGCGTAATGTGGTTTTTCGACACTAACACAAGTGCGAAAAGTGGTTTTTCAACACAATCACAAGTGCAAAAAGTGTTTTTTCCACACCAATACAAGTGCAAAAGTGGTTTCCTGCACCAACACAAGTGTGAAAAGTGGTTTTTCATCACTAACACAAGTGCGAAAAGTGGTTTTTCAACACAAACACAAGTGCGAAAAGTGGTTTTTCAACACTATCACAAGTGCGAAAAGTGTTTTTTCCACACTAATACACGTGCAAAAGTGGTTTCCTGCACCAACACAAGTGCGAAAAGTGGTTTTTCAACAATATCACAAGTGCAAAAAGTGTTTTTTCCACACTAATACAAGTGCAAAAGTGGTTTCCTGCACCAACACAAGTGCGAAAAGTGGTTTTACAACACTAACACAAGTGCGAAAAGTGGTTTTTCAACACTATCACAAGTGCAAAAAGTGTTTTTTCCACACTAATACAAGTGCAAAAATGGTTTCCTGCACCAACACAAGTGCGAAAAGTGTTTTTTCATCACTAACACAAGTGCGAAAAGTGGTTTTTCAACACAAACACAAGTGCGAAAAGTGTTTTTTCCACACTAATACAAGTGCAAAAAGTGTTTTTTCCACACTAATACAAGTGCAAAAGTGGTTTCCTGCACCAACACAAGTGCGAAAAGTTGTTTTTCAACACTAACACAAGTGTGAAAAGTGGTTTTTCAACACAAACACAAGTGCGAAAAGTGTTTTTTCCACACTAATACACGTGCAAAAGTGGTTTCCTGCACCAACACAAGTGCGAAAAGTGGTTTTTCAACACTAACACAAGTGCGAAAAGTGGTTTTTCAACACTAACACAAGTGTGAAAAGTGGTTTTTCAACACTATCACAAGTGCAAAAAGTGTTTTTTCCACACTAATACAAGTGCAAAAATGGTTTCCTGCACCAACACAAGTGTGAAAAGTGGTTTTTCATCACTAACACAAGTGCGAAAAGTGGTTTTTCAACACAATCACAAGTGCGAAAAGTGGTTTTTCAACACTATCACAAGTGCGAAAAGTGTTTTTTCCACACTAATACACGTGCAAAAGTGGTTTCCTGCACCAACACAAGTGCGAAAAGTGGTTTTTCAACACTAACACAAGTGCGAAAAGTGGTTTTTCAACACTAACACAAGTGCGAAAAGTGGTTTTTCAACAATATCACAAGTGCAAAAAGTGTTTTTTCCACACTAATACAAGTGCAAAAGTGGTTTCCTGCACCAACACAAGTGCGAAAAGTGGTTTTTCAACACTAACACAAGTGCGAAAAGTGGTTTTTCAACACTATCACAAGTGCAAAAAGTGTTTTTTTCACACAAAACAAGTGCAAAAGTGGTTTCCTGCACCAACACAAGTGCGAAAAGTGGTTTTTCAACACTAACGCAAGTGCGAAAAGTGGTTTTTCAACACTAACACAAGTGCGAAAAGTGGTTTTTCAACACTAACACAAGTGCGAAAAGTGCTTTTTCCACACTAATACAAGTGCAAAAGTGGTTTTCTGCACCAACACAAGTGCGAAAAGTGGTTTTTCAACACTAACACAAGTGCGAAAAGTGGTTTTTCAACACTATCAGAAGTGCAAAAAGTGTTTTTTCCACACTAATACAAGTGCAAAAGTGGTTTCCTGCACCAACACAAGTGCGAAAAGTGGTTTTTCAACACTAACACAAGTGCGAAAAGTGGTTTTTCAACACAAACACAAGTGCGAAAAGTGTTTTTTCCACACTAATACAAGTGCAAAAGTGGTTTCCTGCACCAACACAAGTGCGTAAAGTGGTTTTTCAACACTAACACAAGTGCGAAAAGTGGTTTTTCAACACTATCACAAGTGCAAAAAGTGTTTTTTCCACACTAATACAAGTGCAAAAGTGGTTTCCTGCACCAACACAAGTGCGAAAAGTGGTTTTGCAACACTAACACAAGTGCGAAAAGTGGTTTTTCAACACTAACACATGTGCGAAAAGTGGTTTTTCAACACTATCACAAGTGCAAAAAGTGTTTTTTCCACACTAATACAAGTGCAAAAGTGGTTTCCTGCACCAACACAAGTGCGAAAAGTGGTTTTTCAACACTAACACAAGTGCGAAAAGTGGTTTTTCAACACTAACACAAGTGCGAAAAGTGGTTTTTCAACACTATCACAAGTGCAAAAAGTGTTTTTTCCACACTAATACAAGTGCAAAAATGGTTTCCTGCACCAACACAAGTGCGAAAAGTGTTTTTTCATCACTAACACAAGTGCGAAAAGTGGTTTTTCAACACAAACACAAGTGCGAAAAGTGTTTTTTCCACACTAATACAAGTGCAAAAGTGGTTTCCTGCACCAACACAAGTGCGTAATGTGGTTTTTCGACACTAACACAAGTGCGAAAAGTGGTTTTTCAACACAATCACAAGTGCAAAAAGTGTTTTTTCCACACTAATACAAGTGCAAAAGTGGTTTCCTGCACCAACACAAGTGTGAAAAGTGGTTTTTCATCACTAACACAAGTGCGAAAAGTGGTTTTTCAACACAAACACAAGTGCGAAAAGTGGTTTTTCAACACTATCACAAGTGCGAAAAGTGTTTTTTCCACACTAATACACGTGCAAAAGTGGTTTCCTGCACCAACACAAGTGCGAAAAGTGGTTTTTCAACAATATCACAAGTGCAAAAAGTGTTTTTTCCACACTAATACAAGTGCAAAAGTGGTTTCCTGCACCAACACAAGTGCGAAAAGTGGTTTTACAACACTAACACAAGTGCGAAAAGTGGTTTTTCAACACTATCACAAGT
This sequence comes from Myxine glutinosa, assembly GCF_964187855.1. NCBI lineage: Eukaryota > Metazoa > Chordata > Myxini > Myxiniformes > Myxinidae > Myxine > Myxine glutinosa. The sequence continues at coordinate 60,223 of NW_027617107.1, forward strand.
GCAAAAAGTGTTTTTTCCACACTAATACAAGTGCAAAAATGGTTTCCTGCACCAACACAAGTGCGAAAAGTGTTTTTTCATCACTAACACAAGTGCGAAAAGTGGTTTTTCAACACAAACACAAGTGCGAAAAGTGTTTTTTCCACACTAATACAAGTGCAAAAGTGGTTTCCTGCACCAACACAAGTGCGTAATGTGGGTTTTCAACACTAACACAAGTGCGAAAAGTGGTTTTTCAACACAATCACAAGTGCAAAAAGTGTTTTTTCCACACTAATACAAGTGCAAAAGTGGTTTCCTGCACCAACACAAGTGCGAAAAGTGGTTTTTCAACACTAACACAAGTGCGAAAAGTTGTTTTTCAACACTAACACAATTGCGAAAAGTGGTTTTTCAACACTATCACAAGTGCAAAAAGTGTTTTTTCCACACTAATACAAGTGCAAAAGTGGTTTCCTGCACCAACACAAGTGCGAAAAGTTGTTTTTCAACACTAACACAAGTGTGAAAAGTGGTTTTTCAACACAAACACAAGTGCGAAAAGTGTTTTTTCCACACTAATACACATGCAAAAGTGGTTTCCTGCACCAACACAAGTGCGAAAAGTGGTTTTTCAACACTAACACAAGTGCGAAAAGTGGTTTTTCAACACTAACACAAGTGTGAAAAGTGGTTTTTCAACACTATCACAAGTGCAAAAAGTGTTTTTTCCACACTAATACAAGTGCAAAAATGGTTTCCTGCACCAACACAAGTGTGAAAAGTGGTTTTTCATCACTAACACAAGTGCGAAAAGTGGTTTTTCAACACAAACACAAGTGCGAAAAGTGGTTTTTCAACACTATCACAAGTGCGAAAAGTGTTTTTTCCACACTAATACACGTGCAAAAGTGGTTTCCTGCACCAACACAAGTGCGAAAAGTGGTTTTTCAACACTAACACAAGTGCGAAAAGTGGTTTTTCAACACTAACACAAGTGCGAAAAGTGGTTTTTCAACAATATCACAAGTGCAAAAAGTGTTTTTTCCACACTAATACAAGTGCAAAAGTGGTTTCCTGCACCAACACAAGTGCGAAAAGTGGTTTTTCAACACTAACACAAGTGCGAAAAGTGGTTTTTCAACACTATCACAAGTGCAAAAAGTGTTTTTTCCACACTAAAACAAGTGCAAAAGTGGTTTCCTGCACCAACACAAGTGCGAAAAGTGGTTTTTCAACACTAACGCAAGTGCGAAAAGTGGTTTTTCAACACTAACACAAGTGCGAAAAGTGGTTTTTCAACACTAACACAAGTGCGAAAAGTGCTTTTTCCACACTAATACAAGTGCAAAAGTGGTTTTTCAACACTATCACAAGTGCAAAAAGTGTTTTTTCCACACTAATACAAGTGCAAAAGTGGTTTCCTGCACCAACACAAGTGCGAAAAGTGGTTTTTCAACACTAACACAAGTGTGAAAAGTGGTTTTTCAACACAAACACAAGTGCGAAAAGTGTTTTTTCCACACTAATACAAGTGCAAAAGTGGTTTCCTGCACCAACACAAGTGCGTAAAGTGGTTTTTCAACACTAACACAAGTGCGAAAAGTGGTTTTTCAACACTATCACAAGTGCAAAAAGTGTTTTTTCCACACTAATACAAGTGCAAAAGTGGTTTCCTGCACCAACACAAGTGCGAAAAGTGGTTTTGCAACACTAACACAAGTGCGAAAAGTGGTTTTTCAACACTAACACATGTGCGAAAAGTGGTTTTTCAACACTATCACAAGTGCAAAAAGTGTTTTTTCCACACTAATACAAATGCAAAAGTGGTTTCCTGCACCAACACAAGTGCGAAAAGTGGTTTTTCAACACTAACACAAGTGCGAAAAGTGGTTTTTCAACACTAACACAAGTGCAAAAAGTGGTTTTTCAACACTATCACAAGTGCAAAAAGTGTTTTTTCCACACTAATACAAGTGCAAAAATGGTTTCCTGCACCAACACAAGTGCGAAAAGTGTTTTTTCATCACTAACACAAGTGCGAAAAGTGGTTTTTCAACACAAACACAAGTGCGAAAAGTGTTTTTTCCACACTAATACAAGTGCAAAAGTGGTTTCCTGCACCAACACAAGTGCGTAATGTGGTTTTTCGACACTAACACAAGTGCGAAAAGTGGTTTTTCAACACAATCACAAGTGCAAAAAGTGTTTTTTCCACACCAATACAAGTGCAAAAGTGGTTTCCTGCACCAACACAAGTGTGAAAAGTGGTTTTTCATCACTAACACAAGTGCGAAAAGTGGTTTTTCAACACAAACACAAGTGCGAAAAGTGGTTTTTCAACACTATCACAAGTGCGAAAAGTGTTTTTTCCACACTAATACACGTGCAAAAGTGGTTTCCTGCACCAACACAAGTGCGAAAAGTGGTTTTTCAACAATATCACAAGTGCAAAAAGTGTTTTTTCCACACTAATACAAGTGCAAAAGTGGTTTCCTGCACCAACACAAGTGCGAAAAGTGGTTTTACAACACTAACACAAGTGCGAAAAGTGGTTTTTCAACACTATCACAAGTGCAAAAAGTGTTTTTTCCACACTAATACAAGTGCAAAAATGGTTTCCTGCACCAACACAAGTGCGAAAAGTGTTTTTTCATCACTAACACAAGTGCGAAAAGTGGTTTTTCAACACAAACACAAGTGCGAAAAGTGTTTTTTCCACACTAATACAAGTGCAAAAAGTGTTTTTTCCACACTAATACAAGTGCAAAAGTGGTTTCCTGCACCAACACAAGTGCGAAAAGTTGTTTTTCAACACTAACACAAGTGTGAAAAGTGGTTTTTCAACACAAACACAAGTGCGAAAAGTGTTTTTTCCACACTAATACACGTGCAAAAGTGGTTTCCTGCACCAACACAAGTGCGAAAAGTGGTTTTTCAACACTAACACAAGTGCGAAAAGTGGTTTTTCAACACTAACACAAGTGTGAAAAGTGGTTTTTCAACACTATCACAAGTGCAAAAAGTGTTTTTTTCCACACTAATACAAGTGCAAAAATGGTTTCCTGCACCAACACAAGTGTGAAAAGTGGTTTTTCATCACTAACACAAGTGCGAAAAGTGGTTTTTCAACACAATCACAAGTGCGAAAAGTGGTTTTTCAACACTATCACAAGTGCGAAAAGTGTTTTTTCCACACTAATACACGTGCAAAAGTGGTTTCCTGCACCAACACAAGTGCGAAAAGTGGTTTTTCAACACTAACACAAGTGCGAAAAGTGGTTTTTCAACACTAACACAAGTGCGAAAAGTGGTTTTTCAACAATATCACAAGTGCAAAAAGTGTTTTTTCCACACTAATACAAGTGCAAAAGTGGTTTCCTGCACCAACACAAGTGCGAAAAGTGGTTTTTCAACACTAACACAAGTGCGAAAAGTGGTTTTTCAACACTATCACAAGTGCAAAAAGTGTTTTTTCCACACTAAAACAAGTGCAAAAGTGGTTTCCTGCACCAACACAAGTGCGAAAAGTGGTTTTTCAACACTAACGCAAGTGCGAAAAGTGGTTTTTCAACACTAACACAAGTGCGAAAAGTGGTTTTTCAACACTAACACAAGTGCGAAAAGTGCTTTTTCCACACTAATACAAGTGCAAAAGTGGTTTTCTGCACCAACACAAGTGCGAAAAGTGGTTTTTCAACACTAACACAAGTGCGAAAAGTGGTTTTTCAACACTATCACAAGTGCAAAAAGTGTTTTTTCCACACTAATACAAGTGCAAAAGTGGTTTCCTGCACCAACACAAGTGCGAAAAGTGGTTTTTCAACACTAACACAAGTGCAAAAAGTGGTTTTTCAACACTAACACAAGTGCAAAAAGTGTTTTTTCCACACTAATACAAGTGCAAAAGTGGTTTCCTGCACCAACACAAGTGCGAAAAGTGGTTTTTCAACACTAACACAAGTGCGAAAAGTGGTTTTTCAACACTAACACAAGTGCAAAAAGTGGTTTTTCAACACAATCACAAGTGCAAAAAGTGCTTTTTCCACACTAATACAAGTGCAAAAGTGGTTTCCTGCACCAACACAGTGCGAAAAGTGGTTTTTCAACACTAACACAAGTGCGAAAAGTGGTTTTTCAACACTAACACAAGTGCGAAAAGTGGTTTTTCAACACTATCACAAGTGCAAAAAGTGTTTTTTCCACACTAATACAAGTGAAAAAGTGGTTTCCTGCACCAACACAAGTGCGAAAAGTGGTTTTTCAACACTAACACAAGTGCGAAAAGTTGTTTTTCAACACTAACACAATTGCGAAAAGTGGTTTTTCAACACTATCACAAGTGCAAAAAGTGTTTTTTCCACACTAATACAAGTGCAAAAGTGGTTTCCTGCACCAACACAAGTGCGAAAAGTTGTTTTTCAACACTAACACAAGTGTGAAAAGTGGTTTTTCAACACAAACACAAGTGCGAAAAGTGTTTTTTCCACACTAATACACATGCAAAAGTGGTTTCCTGCACCAACACAAGTGCGAAAAGTGGTTTTTCAACACTAACACAAGTGCGAAAAGTGGTTTTTCAACACTAACACAAGTGTGAAAAGTGGTTTTTCAACACTATCACAAGTGCAAAAAGTGTTTTTTCCACACTAATACAAGTGCAAAAATGGTTTCCTGCACCAACACAAGTGTGAAAAGTGGTTTTTCATCACTAACACAAGTGCGAAAAGTGGTTTTTCAACAAAAACACAAGTGCGAAAAGTGGTTTTTCAACACTATCACAAGTGCGAAAAGTGTTTTTTCCACACTAATACACGTGCAAAAGTGGTTTCCTGCACCAACACAAGTGCGAAAAGTGGTTTTTCAACACTAACACAAGTGCGAAAAGTGGTTTTTCAACACTAACACAAGTGCGAAAAGTGGTTTTTCAACAATATCACAAGTGCAAAAAGTGTTTTTTCCACACTAATACAAGTGCAAAAGTGGTTTCCTGCACCAACACAAGTGCGAAAAGTGGTTTTTCAACACTAACACAAGTGCGAAAAGTGGTTTTTCAACACTATCACAAGTGCAAAAAGTGTTTTTTCCACACTAAAACAAGTGCAAAAGTGGTTTCCTGCACCAACACAAGTGCGAAAAGTGGTTTTTCAACACTAACGCAAGTGCGAAAAGTGGTTTTTCAACACTAACACAAGTGCGAAAAGTGGTTTTTCAACACTAACACAAGTGCGAAAAGTGCTTTTTCCACACTAATACAAGTGCAAAAGTGGTTTTTCAACACTATCACAAGTGCAAAAAGTGTTTTTTCCACACTAATACAAGTGCAAAAGTGGTTTCCTGCACCAACACAAGTGCGAAAAGTGGTTTTTCAACACTAACACAAGTGTGAAAAGTGGTTTTTCAACACAAACACAAGTGCGAAAAGTGTTTTTTCCACACTAATACAAGTGCAAAAGTGGTTTCCTGCACCAACACAAGTGCGTAAAGTGGTTTTTCAACACTAACACAAGTGCGAAAAGTGGTTTTTCAACACTATCACAAGTGCAAAAAGTGTTTTTTCCACACTAATACAAGTGCAAAAGTGGTTTCCTGCACCAACACAAGTGCGAAAAGTGGTTTTGCAACACTAACACAAGTGCGAAAAGTGGTTTTTCAACACTAACACATGTGCGAAAAGTGGTTTTTCAACACTATCACAAGTGCAAAAAGTGTTTTTTCCACACTAATACAAATGCAAAAGTGGTTTCCTGCACCAACACAAGTGCGAAAAGTGGTTTTTCAACACTAACACAAGTGCGAAAAGTGGTTTTTCAACACTAACACAAGTGCAAAAAGTGGTTTTTCAACACTATCACAAGTGCAAAAAGTGTTTTTTCCACACTAATACAAGTGCAAAAATGGTTTCCTGCACCAACACAAGTGCGAAAAGTGTTTTTTCATCACTAACACAAGTGCGAAAAGTGGTTTTTCAACACAAACACAAGTGCGAAAAGTGTTTTTTCCACACTAATACAAGTGCAAAAGTGGTTTCCTGCACCAACACAAGTGCGTAATGTGGTTTTTCGACACTAACACAAGTGCGAAAAGTGGTTTTTCAACACAATCACAAGTGCAAAAAGTGTTTTTTCCACACCAATACAAGTGCAAAAGTGGTTTCCTGCACCAACACAAGTGTGAAAAGTGGTTTTTCATCACTAACACAAGTGCGAAAAGTGGTTTTTCAACACAAACACAAGTGCGAAAAGTGGTTTTTCAACACTATCACAAGTGCGAAAAGTGTTTTTTCCACACTAATACACGTGCAAAAGTGGTTTCCTGCACCAACACAAGTGCGAAAAGTGGTTTTTCAACAATATCACAAGTGCAAAAAGTGTTTTTTCCACACTAATACAAGTGCAAAAGTGGTTTCCTGCACCAACACAAGTGCGAAAAGTGGTTTTACAACACTAACACAAGTGCGAAAAGTGGTTTTTCAACACTATCACAAGTGCAAAAAGTGTTTTTTCCACACTAATACAAGTGCAAAAATGGTTTCCTGCACCAACACAAGTGCGAAAAGTGTTTTTTCATCACTAACACAAGTGCGAAAAGTGGTTTTTCAACACAAACACAAGTGCGAAAAGTGTTTTTTCCACACTAATACAAGTGCAAAAAGTGTTTTTTCCACACTAATACAAGTGCAAAAGTGGTTTCCTGCACCAACACAAGTGCGAAAAGTTGTTTTTCAACACTAACACAAGTGTGAAAAGTGGTTTTTCAACACAAACACAAGTGCGAAAAGTGTTTTTTCCACACTAATACACGTGCAAAAGTGGTTTCCTGCACCAACACAAGTGCGAAAAGTGGTTTTTCAACACTAACACAAGTGCGAAAAGTGGTTTTTCAACACTAACACAAGTGTGAAAAGTGGTTTTTCAACACTATCACAAGTGCAAAAAGTGTTTTTTTCCACACTAATACAAGTGCAAAAATGGTTTCCTGCACCAACACAAGTGTGAAAAGTGGTTTTTCATCACTAACACAAGTGCGAAAAGTGGTTTTTCAACACAATCACAAGTGCGAAAAGTGGTTTTTCAACACTATCACAAGTGCGAAAAGTGTTTTTTCCACACTAATACACGTGCAAAAGTGGTTTCCTGCACCAACACAAGTGCGAAAAGTGGTTTTTCAACACTAACACAAGTGCGAAAAGTGGTTTTTCAACACTAACACAAGTGCGAAAAGTGGTTTTTCAACAATATCACAAGTGCAAAAAGTGTTTTTTCCACACTAATACAAGTGCAAAAGTGGTTTCCTGCACCAACACAAGTGCGAAAAGTGGTTTTTCAACACTAACACAAGTGCGAAAAGTGGTTTTTCAACACTATCACAAGTGCAAAAAGTGTTTTTTCCACACTAAAACAAGTGCAAAAGTGGTTTCCTGCACCAACACAAGTGCGAAAAGTGGTTTTTCAACACTAACGCAAGTGCGAAAAGTGGTTTTTCAACACTAACACAAGTGCGAAAAGTGGTTTTTCAACACTAACACAAGTGCGAAAAGTGCTTTTTCCACACTAATACAAGTGCAAAAGTGGTTTTCTGCACCAACACAAGTGCGAAAAGTGGTTTTTCAACACTAACACAAGTGCGAAAAGTGGTTTTTCAACACTATCACAAGTGCAAAAAGTGTTTTTTCCACACTAATACAAGTGCAAAAGTGGTTTCCTGCACCAACACAAGTGCGAAAAGTGGTTTTTCAACACTAACACAAGTGCAAAAAGTGGTTTTTCAACACTAACACAAGTGCAAAAAGTGTTTTTTCCACACTAATACAAGTGCAAAAGTGGTTTCCTGCACCAACACAAGTGCGAAAAGTGGTTTTTCAACACTAACACAAGTGCGAAAAGTGGTTTTTCAACACTAACACAAGTGCAAAAAGTGGTTTTTCAACACAATCACAAGTGCAAAAAGTGCTTTTTCCACACTAATACAAGTGCAAAAGTGGTTTCCTGCACCAACACAGTGCGAAAAGTGGTTTTTCAACACTAACACAAGTGCGAAAAGTGGTTTTTCAACACTAACACAAGTGCGAAAAGTGGTTTTTCAACACTATCACAAGTGCAAAAAGTGTTTTTTCCACACTAATACAAGTGAAAAAGTGGTTTCCTGCACCAACACAAGTGCGAAAAGTGGTTTTTCAACACTAACACAAGTGCGAAAAGTGGTTTTTCAACACTAACACAAGTGCGAAAAGTTTTTTTCAACACTAACACAAGTGCGAAAAGTGGTTTTTCAACACTATCACAAGTGCAAAAAGTGTTTTTTCCACACTAATACAAGTGCAAAAGTGGTTTCCTGCACCAACACAAGTGCGAAAAGTGGTTTTTCAACACTAACACAAGTGCGAAAAGTGGTTTTTCAACACTAACACAAGTGCGAAAAGTGGTTTTTCAACACTAACACAAGTGCGAAAAGTGGTTTTTCAACACTATCACAAGTGCAAAAAGTGTTTTTTTCACACTAATACAAGTGCAAAAGTGGTTTCCTGCACCAACACAAGTGCGAAAAGTGGTTTTTCAACACTAACACAAGTGCGGAAAGTCGTTTTTCAACACTAACACAAGTGCGAAAAGTGGTTTTTCAACACTATCACAAGTGCAAAAAGTGTTTTTTCCACACTAATGCAAGTGCAAAAGTGGTTTACTGCACCAACACAAGTGCGAAAAGTGGTTTTTCAACACTAACACAAGTGCGAAAAGTGGTTTTTCAACACTATCACAAGTGCAAAAAGTGTTTTTTCCACACTAATACAAGTGCAAAAGTGGTTTCCTGCACCAACACAAGTGCGAAAAGTGGTTTTTCAACACTAACACAAGTGCGAAAAGTGGTTTTTCAACACTATCACAAGTGCAAAAAGTGTTTTTTCACACTAATACAAGTGCAAAAGTGGTTTCTTGCACCAACAGAAGTGCGAAAAGTGTTTTTTCAACACTAACACAAGTGCGAAAAGTGGTTTTTCAACACTATCACAAATGCAAAAAGTGTTTTTTCCACACTAATACAAGTGCAAAAGTGGTTTCCTGCACCAACACAAGTGCGAAAAGTGTTTTTTCGACACTAACACAAGTGCGAAAAGTGGTTTTTCAACACAATCACAAGTGCAAAAAGTGTTTTTTCCACACCAATACAAGTGCAAAAGTGGTTTCCTGCACCAACACAAGTGTGAAAAGTGGTTTTTCATCACTAACACAAGTGCGAAAAGTGGTTTTTCAACACAAACACAAGTGCGAAAAGTGGTTTTTCAACACTATCACAAGTGCGAAAAGTGTTTTTTCCACACTAATACACGTGCAAAAGTGGTTTCCTGCACCAACACAAGTGCGAAAAGTGGTTTTTCAACAATATCACAAGTGCAAAAAGTGTTTTTTCCACACTAATACAAGTGCAAAAGTGGTTTCCTGCACCAACACAAGTGCGAAAAGTGGTTTTACAACACTAACACAAGTGCGAAAAGTGGTTTTTCAACACTATCACAAGTGCAAAAAGTGTTTTTTCCACACTAATACAAGTGCAAAAATGGTTTCCTGCACCAACACAAGTGCGAAAAGTGTTTTTTCATCACTAACACAAGTGCGAAAAGTGGTTTTTCAACACAAACACAAGTGCGAAAAGTGTTTTTTCCACACTAATACAAGTGCAAAAAGTGTTTTTTCCACACTAATACAAGTGCAAAAGTGGTTTCCTGCACCAACACAAGTGCGAAAAGTTGTTTTTCAACACTAACACAAGTGTGAAAAGTGGTTTTTCAACACAAACACAAGTGCGAAAAGTGTTTTTTCCACACTAATACACGTGCAAAAGTGGTTTCCTGCACCAACACAAGTGCGAAAAGTGGTTTTTCAACACTAACACAAGTGCGAAAAGTGGTTTTTCAACACTAACACAAGTGTGAAAAGTGGTTTTTCAACACTATCACAAGTGCAAAAAGTGTTTTTTTCCACACTAATACAAGTGCAAAAATGGTTTCCTGCACCAACACAAGTGTGAAAAGTGGTTTTTCATCACTAACACAAGTGCGAAAAGTGGTTTTTCAACACAATCACAAGTGCGAAAAGTGGTTTTTCAACACTATCACAAGTGCGAAAAGTGTTTTTTCCACACTAATACACGTGCAAAAGTGGTTTCCTGCACCAACACAAGTGCGAAAAGTGGTTTTTCAACACTAACACAAGTGCGAAAAGTGGTTTTTCAACACTAACACAAGTGCGAAAAGTGGTTTTTCAACAATATCACAAGTGCAAAAAGTGTTTTTTCCACACTAATACAAGTGCAAAAGTGGTTTCCTGCACCAACACAAGTGCGAAAAGTGGTTTTTCAACACTAACACAAGTGCGAAAAGTGGTTTTTCAACACTATCACAAGTGCAAAAAGTGTTTTTTCCACACTAAAACAAGTGCAAAAGTGGTTTCCTGCACCAACACAAGTGCGAAAAGTGGTTTTTCAACACTAACGCAAGTGCGAAAAGTGGTTTTTCAACACTAACACAAGTGCGAAAAGTGGTTTTTCAACACTAACACAAGTGCGAAAAGTGCTTTTTCCACACTAATACAAGTGCAAAAGTGGTTTTCTGCACCAACACAAGTGCGAAAAGTGGTTTTTCAACACTAACACAAGTGCGAAAAGTGGTTTTTCAACACTATCACAAGTGCAAAAAGTGTTTTTTCCACACTAATACAAGTGCAAAAGTGGTTTCCTGCACCAACACAAGTGCGAAAAGTGGTTTTTCAACACTAACACAAGTGCAAAAAGTGGTTTTTCAACACTAACACAAGTGCAAAAAGTGTTTTTTCCACACTAATACAAGTGCAAAAGTGGTTTCCTGCACCAACACAAGTGCGAAAAGTGGTTTTTCAACACTAACACAAGTGCGAAAAGTGGTTTTTCAACACTAACACAAGTGCAAAAAGTGGTTTTTCAACACAATCACAAGTGCAAAAAGTGCTTTTTCCACACTAATACAAGTGCAAAAGTGGTTTCCTGCACCAACACAGTGCGAAAAGTGGTTTTTCAACACTAACACAAGTGCGAAAAGTGGTTTTTCAACACTAACACAAGTGCGAAAAGTGGTTTTTCAACACTATCACAAGTGCAAAAAGTGTTTTTTCCACACTAATACAAGTGAAAAAGTGGTTTCCTGCACCAACACAAGTGCGAAAAGTGGTTTTTCAACACTAACACAAGTGCGAAAAGTGGTTTTTCAACACTAACACAAGTGCGAAAAGTTTTTTTCAACACTAACACAAGTGCGAAAAGTGGTTTTTCAACACTATCACAAGTGCAAAAAGTGTTTTTTCCACACTAATACAAGTGCAAAAGTGGTTTCCTGCACCAACACAAGTGCGAAAAGTGGTTTTTCAACACTAACACAAGTGCGAAAAGTGGTTTTTCAACACTAACACAAGTGCGAAAAGTGGTTTTTCAACACTAACACAAGTGCGAAAAGTGGTTTTTCAACACTATCACAAGTGCAAAAAGTGTTTTTTTCACACTAATACAAGTGCAAAAGTGGTTTCCTGCACCAACACAAGTGCGAAAAGTGGTTTTTCAACACTAACACAAGTGCGGAAAGTCGTTTTTCAACACTAACACAAGTGCGAAAAGTGGTTTTTCAACACTATCACAAGTGCAAAAAGTGTTTTTTCCACACTAATGCAAGTGCAAAAGTGGTTTACTGCACCAACACAAGTGCGAAAAGTGGTTTTTCAACACTAACACAAGTGCGAAAAGTGGTTTTTCAACACTATCACAAGTGCAAAAAGTGTTTTTTCCACACTAATACAAGTGCAAAAGTGGTTTCCTGCACCAACACAAGTGCGAAAAGTGGTTTTTCAACACTAACACAAGTGCGAAAAGTGGTTTTTCAACACTATCACAAGTGCAAAAAGTGTTTTTTCACACTAATACAAGTGCAAAAGTGGTTTCTTGCACCAACAGAAGTGCGAAAAGTGTTTTTTCAACACTAACACAAGTGCGAAAAGTGGTTTTTCAACACTATCACAAATGCAAAAAGTGTTTTTTCCACACTAATACAAGTGCAAAAGTGGTTTCCTGCACCAACACAAGTGCGAAAAGTGGTTTTTCATCACTAACACAAGTGCGAAAAGTGGTTTTTCAACACAAACACAAGTGCGAAAAGTGGTTTTTCAACACTATCACAAGTGCGAAAAGTGTTTTTTCCACACTAATACACGTGCAAAAGTGGTTTCCTGCACCAACACAAGTGCAAAAAGTGGTTTTCAACACTAACACAAGTGCGAAAAGTGGTTTTTCAACACTAACACAAGTGCGAAAAGTTGTTTTTCAACAATATCACAAGTGCAAAAAGTGTTTTTTCCACACTAATACAAGTGCAAAAGTGGTTTCCTGCACCAACACAAGTGCGAAAAGTGGTTTTTCAACACTAACACAAGTGCGAAAAGTGGTTTTTCAACACTATCACAAGTGCAAAAAGTGTTTTTTCCACACTAATACAAGTGCAAAAGTGGTTTCCTGCACCAACACAAATGCGAAAAGTGGTTTTTCAACACTAACACGAGTGCGAAAAGTGGTTTTTCAACACTATCACAAGTGCAAAAAGTGTTTTTTTTCACACTAATACAAGTGCAAAAGTGGTTTCTTGCACCAACAGAAGTGCGAAAAGTGGTTTTTCAACACTAACACAAGTACGAAAAGTGGTTTTTCAACACTATCACAAATGCAAAAAGTGTTTTTTCCACACTAATACAAGTGCAAAAGTGGTTTCCTGCACCAACACAAGTGCGAAAAGTGGTTTTTCAACACTAACACAAGTGCGAAAAGTGGTTTTTCAACACTATCACAAGTGCAAAAAGTGTTTTTTCCACACTAATGCAAGTGCAAAAGAGGTTTCCTGCACCAACACAAGTGCGAAATGTGGTTTTTCAACACTAACACAAGTGCGAAAAGTGTTTTTTCAACACTATCACAAGTGCAAAAAGTGTTTTTTCCACACTAATACAAGTGCAAAAGTGGTTTCCTGCACCAACACAAGTGCGAAAAGTGGTTTTTCAACACTAACACAAGTGCGAAAAGTGGTTTTTCAACACCATCACAAGTGCAAAGAGTGTTTTTTTCACACTAATACAAGTGCAAAAGTGGTTTCCTGCACCAACACAAGTGCGAAAAGTGGTTTTTCAACACTAACACAAGTGCGGAAAGTCGTTTTTCAACACTAACACAAGTGCGAAAAGTGTTTTTTCCACACTAATACAAGTGCAAAAGTGGTTTCTTGCACCAACACAAGTGCGAAAAGTGGTTTTTCAACACCAACACAAGTGCGAAAAGTGGTTTTTCAACACTATCACAAATGCAAAAAGTGTTTTTCCACACTAATACAAGTGCAAAAGTGGTTTCCTGCACCAACACAAGTGCGAAAAGTGGTTTTTCAACACTAACACAAGTGCAAAAAGTGTTTTTTCCACACTAATACAAGTGCAAAAGTGGTTTCCTGCACCAACACAAGTGCGAAAAGTGGTTTTTCAACACTAACACAAGTGCGAAAAGTGGTTTTTCAACACTATCACAAGTGCAAAAAGTGTTTTTTCACACTAATACAAGTGCAAAAGTGGTTTCTTGCACCAACAGAAGTGCGAAAAGTGTTTTTTCAACACTAACACAAGTGCGAAAAGTGGTTTTTCAACACTATCACAAATGCAAAAAGTGTTTTTTCCACACTAATACAAGTGCAAAAGTGGTTTCCTGCACCAACACAAGTGCGAAAAGTGGTTTTTCATCACTAACACAAGTGCGAAAAGTGGTTTTTCAACACAAACACAAGTGCGAAAAGTGGTTTTTCAACACTATCACAAGTGCGAAAAGTGTTTTTTCCACACTAATACACGTGCAAAAGTGGTTTCCTGCACCAACACAAGTGCAAAAAGTGGTTTTCAACACTAACACAAGTGCGAAAAGTGGTTTTTCAACACTAACACAAGTGCGAAAAGTTGTTTTTCAACAATATCACAAGTGCAAAAAGTGTTTTTTCCACACTAATACAAGTGCAAAAGTGGTTTCCTGCACCAACACAAGTGCGAAAAGTGGTTTTTCAACACTAACACAAGTGCGAAAAGTGGTTTTTCAACACTATCACAAGTGCAAAAAGTGTTTTTTCCACACTAATACAAGTGCAAAAGTGGTTTCCTGCACCAACACAAATGCGAAAAGTGGTTTTTCAACACTAACACGAGTGCGAAAAGTGGTTTTTCAACACTATCACAAGTGCAAAAAGTGTTTTTTTTCACACTAATACAAGTGCAAAAGTGGTTTCTTGCACCAACAGAAGTGCGAAAAGTGGTTTTTCAACACTAACACAAGTACGAAAAGTGGTTTTTCAACACTATCACAAATGCAAAAAGTGTTTTTTCCACACTAATACAAGTGCAAAAGTGGTTTCCTGCACCAACACAAGTGCGAAAAGTGGTTTTTCAACACTAACACAAGTGCCAAAAGTGGTTTTTCAACACTATCACAAGTGCAAAAAGTGTTTTTTCCACACTAATGCAAGTGCAAAAGAGGTTTCCTGCACCAACACAAGTGCGAAATGTGGTTTTTCAACACTAACACAAGTGCGAAAAGTGTTTTTTCAACACTATCACAAGTGCAAAAAGTGTTTTTTCCACACTAATACAAGTGCAAAAGTGGTTTCCTGCACCAACACAAGTGCGAAAAGTGGTTTTTCAACACTAACACAAGTGCGAAAAGTGGTTTTTCAACACCATCACAAGTGCAAAGAGTGTTTTTTTCACACTAATACAAGTGCAAAAGTGGTTTCCTGCACCAACACAAGTGCGAAAAGTGGTTTTTCAACACTAACACAAGTGCGGAAAGTCGTTTTTCAACACTAACACAAGTGCGAAAAGTGTTTTTTCCACACTAATACAAGTGCAAAAGTGGTTTCTTGCACCAACACAAGTGCGAAAAGTGGTTTTTCAACACCAACACAAGTGCGAAAAGTGGTTTTTCAACACTATCACAAATGCAAAAAGTGTTTTTCCACACTAATACAAGTGCAAAAGTGGTTTCCTGCACCAACACAAGTGCGAAAAGTGGTTTTTCAACACTAACACAAGTGCAAAAAGTGTTTTTTCCACACTAATACAAGTGCAAAAGTGGTTTCCTGCACCAACACAAGTGCGAAAAGTGGTTTTTCAACACTATCACAAGTGCGAAAAGTGGTTTTTCAACACTAACACAAGTGCGAAAAGTGGTTTTTCAACACTATCACAAGTGCAAAAAGTGTTTTTTCCACACTAATACAAGTGCAAAAGTGGTTTCCTGCACCAACACAAGTGCGAAAAGTGGTTTTTCAACACTAACACAAGTGTGAAAAGTGGTTTTTCAACACAAACACAAGTGCGAAAAGTGTTTTTTCCACACTAATACACGTGCAAAAGTGGTTTCCTGCACCAACACAAGTGCGAAAAGTGGTTTTTCAACACTAACACAAGTGCGAAAAGTGGTTTTTCAACACTAACACAAGTGCGAAAAGTGGTTTTTCAACACTATCACAAGTGCGAAAAGTGTTTTTTCCACACTAATACACGTGCAAAAGTGGTTTCCTGCACCAACACAAGTGCGAAAAGTGGTTTTTCAACACTACCACAAGTGCGAAAAGTGGTTTTTCAACACTAACACAAGTGCGAAAAGTGGTTTTTCAACAATATCACAAGTGCAAAAAGTGTTTTTTCCACACTAATACAAGTGCAAAAGTGGTTTCCTGCACCAACACAAGTGCGAAAAGTGGTTTTTCAACACTAACACAAGTGCAAAAAGTGGTTTTTCAACACTATCACAAGTGCAAAAAGTGTTTTTTCCACACTAATGCAAGTGCAAAAGTGGTTTCCTGCACCAACACAAGTGCGAAAAGTGGTTTTTCAACACTAACACAAGTGCGAAAAGTGGTTTTTCAACACTATCACAAGTGCAAAAAGTGTTTTTTCCACACTAATACAAGTGCAAAAGTGGTTTCCTGCACCAACACAAGTGCGAAAAGTGGTTTTTCAACACTAACACAAGTGCGAAAAGTGGTTTTTCAACACTATCACAAGTGCAAAAAGTGTTTTTTTCACACTAATACAAGTGCAAAAGTGGTTTCCTGCACCAACACAACTGCGAAAAGTGGTTTTTCAACACTAACACAAGTGCGGAAAGTCGTTTTTCAACACTAACACAAGTGCGAAAAGTGGTTTTTCAACACTATCACAAGTGCAAAAAGTGTTTTTTCCACACTAATACAAGTGCAAAAGTGGTTTCTTGCACCAACACAAGTGCGAAAAGTGGTTTTTCAACACTAACACAAGTGCGAAAAGTGGTTTTTCAACACTATCACAAATGCAAAAAGTGTTTTTTCCACACTAATACAAGTGCAAAAGTGGTTTCCTGCACCAACACAAGTGCGAAAAGTGGTTTTTCAACACTAACACAAGTGCAAAAAGTGTTTTTTCCACACGAATACAAGTGCAAAAGTGGTTTCCTGCACCAACACAAGTGCGAAAAGTGGTTTTTCAACACTAACACAAGTGCGAAAAGTCGTTTTTCAACACTAACACAAGTGCGAAAAGTGGTTTTTCAACACTATCACAAGTGCAAAAAGTGTTTTTTCCACACTAATACAAGTGCAAAAGTGGTTTCCTGCACCAACACAAGTGCGAAAAGTGGTTTTTCAACACTAACACAAGTGCGAAAAGTGGTTTTTCAACACTAACACATGTGCGAAAAGTGGTTTTTCAACACTATCACAAGTGCAAAAAGTGTTTTTTCCACACTAATACAAGTGCAAAAGTGGTTTCCTGCACCAACACAAGTGCGAAAAGTGGTTTTTCAACACTAACACAAGTGCGAAAAGTGGTTTTTCAACACTAACACAAGTGCGAAAAGTGGTTTTTCAACACTATCACAAGTGCAAAAAGTGTTTTTTCCACACTAATACAAGTGCAAAAGTGGTTTCCTGCACCAACACAAGTGCGAAAAGTGGTTTTTCAACACTAACACAAGTGCGAAAAGTGGTTTTTCAACATAAACACAAGTGCGAAAAGTGTTTTTTCCACACTAATACAAGTGCAAAAGTGGTTTCCTGCACCAACACAAGTGCGTAAAGTGGTTTTTCAACACTAACACAAGTGCGAAAAGTGGTTTTTCAACACTATCACAAGTGCAAAAAGTGTTTTTTCCACACTAATACAAGTGCAAAAGTGGTTTCCTGCACCAACACAAGTGCAAAAAGTGGTTTTGCAACACTAACACAAGTGCGAAAAGTGGTTTTTCAACACTAACACATGTGCGAAAAGTGGTTTTTCAACACTATCACAAGTGCAAAAAGTGTTTTTTCCACACTAATACAAGTGCAAAAGTGGTTTCCTGCACCAACACAAGTGCGAAAAGTGGTTTTTCAACACTAACACAAGTGCGAAAAGTGGTTTTTCAACACTAACACAAGTGCGAAAAGTGGTTTTTCAACACTATCACAAGTGCAAAAAGTGTTTTTTCCACACTAATACAAGTGCAAAAATGGTTTCCTGCACCAACACAAGTGCGAAAAGTGTTTTTTCATCACTAACACAAGTGCGAAAAGTGGTTTTTCAACACAAACACAAGTGCGAAAAGTGTTTTTTCCACACTAATACAAGTGCAAAAGTGGTTTCCTGCACCAACACAAGTGCGTAATGTGGTTTTTCGACACTAACACAAGTGCGAAAAGTGGTTTTTCAACACAATCACAAGTGCAAAAAGTGTTTTTTCCACACCAATACAAGTGCAAAAGTGGTTTCCTGCACCAACACAAGTGTGAAAAGTGGTTTTTCATCACTAACACAAGTGCGAAAAGTGGTTTTTCAACACAAACACAAGTGCGAAAAGTGGTTTTTCAACACTATCACAAGTGCGAAAAGTGTTTTTTCCACACTAATACACGTGCAAAAGTGGTTTCCTGCACCAACACAAGTGCGAAAAGTGGTTTTTCAACAATATCACAAGTGCAAAAAGTGTTTTTTCCACACTAATACAAGTGCAAAAGTGGTTTCCTGCACCAACACAAGTGCGAAAAGTGGTTTTACAACACTAACACAAGTGCGAAAAGTGGTTTTTCAACACTATCACAAGTGCAAAAAGTGTTTTTTCCACACTAATACAAGTGCAAAAATGGTTTCCTGCACCAACACAAGTGCGAAAAGTGTTTTTTCATCACTAACACAAGTGCGAAAAGTGGTTTTTCAACACAAACACAAGTGCGAAAAGTGTTTTTTCCACACTAATACAAGTGCAAAAAGTGTTTTTTCCACACTAATACAAGTGCAAAAGTGGTTTCCTGCACCAACACAAGTGCGAAAAGTTGTTTTTCAACACTAA
Organism: Myxine glutinosa; assembly: GCF_964187855.1. NCBI lineage: Eukaryota > Metazoa > Chordata > Myxini > Myxiniformes > Myxinidae > Myxine > Myxine glutinosa. The sequence continues at coordinate 78,601 of NW_027617107.1, forward strand.
CACAAGTGTGAAAAGTGGTTTTTCAACACAAACACAAGTGCGAAAAGTGTTTTTTCCACACTAATACACGTGCAAAAGTGGTTTCCTGCACCAACACAAGTGCGAAAAGTTGTTTTTCAACACTAACACAAGTGTGAAAAGTGGTTTTTCAACACTATCACAAGTGCGAAAAGTGGTTTTTCAACACTAACACAAGTGCGAAAAGTGGTTTTTCAACACTATCACAAGTGCAAAAAGTGTTTTTTCCACACTAATACAAGTGCAAAAGTGGTTTCCTGCACCAACACAAGTGCGAAAAGTGGTTTTTCAACACTAACACAAGTGTGAAAAGTGGTTTTTCAACACAAACACAAGTGCGAAAAGTGTTTTTTCCACACTAATACACGTGCAAAAGTGGTTTCCTGCACCAACACAAGTGCGAAAAGTGGTTTTTCAACACTAACACAAGTGCGAAAAGTGGTTTTTCAACACTAACACAAGTGCGAAAAGTGGTTTTTCAACACTATCACAAGTGCGAAAAGTGTTTTTTCCACACTAATACACGTGCAAAAGTGGTTTCCTGCACCAACACAAGTGCGAAAAGTGGTTTTTCAACACTACCACAAGTGCGAAAAGTGGTTTTTCAACACTAACACAAGTGCGAAAAGTGGTTTTTCAACAATATCACAAGTGCAAAAAGTGTTTTTTCCACACTAATACAAGTGCAAAAGTGGTTTCCTGCACCAACACAAGTGCGAAAAGTGGTTTTTCAACACTAACACAAGTGCAAAAAGTGGTTTTTCAACACTATCACAAGTGCAAAAAGTGTTTTTTCCACACTAATGCAAGTGCAAAAGTGGTTTCCTGCACCAACACAAGTGCGAAAAGTGGTTTTTCAACACTAACACAAGTGCGAAAAGTGGTTTTTCAACACTATCACAAGTGCAAAAAGTGTTTTTTCCACACTAATACAAGTGCAAAAGTGGTTTCCTGCACCAACACAAGTGCGAAAAGTGGTTTTTCAACACTAACACAAGTGCGAAAAGTGGTTTTTCAACACTATCACAAGTGCAAAAAGTGTTTTTTTCACACTAATACAAGTGCAAAAGTGGTTTCCTGCACCAACACAACTGCGAAAAGTGGTTTTTCAACACTAACACAAGTGCGGAAAGTCGTTTTTCAACACTAACACAAGTGCGAAAAGTGGTTTTTCAACACTATCACAAGTGCAAAAAGTGTTTTTTCCACACTAATACAAGTGCAAAAGTGGTTTCTTGCACCAACACAAGTGCGAAAAGTGGTTTTTCAACACTAACACAAGTGCGAAAAGTGGTTTTTCAACACTATCACAAATGCAAAAAGTGTTTTTTCCACACTAATACAAGTGCAAAAGTGGTTTCCTGCACCAACACAAGTGCGAAAAGTGGTTTTTCAACACTAACACAAGTGCAAAAAGTGTTTTTTCCACACGAATACAAGTGCAAAAGTGGTTTCCTGCACCAACACAAGTGCGAAAAGTGGTTTTTCAACACTAACACAAGTGCGAAAAGTGGTTTTTCAACACTAACACAAGTGCGAAAAGTGGTTTTTCAACACTATCACAAGTGCAAAAAGTGTTTTTTCCACACTAATACAAGTGCAAAAGTGGTTTCCTGCACCAACACAAGTGCGAAAAGTGGTTTTTCAACACTAACACATGTGCGAAAAGTGGTTTTTCAACACTAACACATGTGCGAAAAGTGGTTTTTCAACACTATCACAAGTGCAAAAAGTGTTTTTTCCACACTAATACAAGTGCAAAAGTGGTTTCCTGCACCAACACAAGTGCGAAAAGTGGTTTTTCAACACTAACACAAGTGCGAAAAGTGGTTTTTCAACACTAACACAAGTGCGAAAAGTGGTTTTTCAACACTATCACAAGTGCAAAAAGTGTTTTTTCCACACTAATACAAGTGCAAAAGTGGTTTCCTGCACCAACACAAGTGCGAAAAGTGGTTTTTCAACACTAACACAAGTGCGAAAAGTGGTTTTTCAACATAAACACAAGTGCGAAAAGTGTTTTTTCCACACTAATACAAGTGCAAAAGTGGTTTCCTGCACCAACACAAGTGCGTAAAGTGGTTTTTCAACACTAACACAAGTGCGAAAAGTGGTTTTTCAACACTATCACAAGTGCAAAAAGTGTTTTTTCCACACTAATACAAGTGCAAAAGTGGTTTCCTGCACCAACACAAGTGCAAAAAGTGGTTTTGCAACACTAACACAAGTGCGAAAAGTGGTTTTTCAACACTAACACATGTGCGAAAAGTGGTTTTTCAACACTATCACAAGTGCAAAAAGTGTTTTTTCCACACTAATACAAGTGCAAAAGTGGTTTCCTGCACCAACACAAGTGCGAAAAGTGGTTTTTCAACACTAACACAAGTGCGAAAAGTGGTTTTTCAACACTAACACAAGTGCGAAAAGTGGTTTTTCAACACTATCACAAGTGCAAAAAGTGTTTTTTCCACACTAATACAAGTGCAAAAATGGTTTCCTGCACCAACACAAGTGCGAAAAGTGTTTTTTCATCACTAACACAAGTGCGAAAAGTGGTTTTTCAACACAAACACAAGTGCGAAAAGTGTTTTTTCCACACTAATACAAGTGCAAAAGTGGTTTCCTGCACCAACACAAGTGCGTATTGTGGTTTTTCGACACTAACACAAGTGCGAAAAGTGGTTTTTCAACACAATCACAAGTGCAAAAAGTGTTTTTTCCACACCAATACAAGTGCAAAAGTGGTTTCCTGCACCAACACAAGTGTGAAAAGTGGTTTTTCATCACTAACACAAGTGCGAAAAGTGGTTTTTCAACACAAACACAAGTGCGAAAAGTGGTTTTTCAACACTATCACAAGTGCGAAAAGTGTTTTTTCCACACTAATACACGTGCAAAAGTGGTTTCCTGCACCAACACAAGTGCGAAAAGTGGTTTTTCAACAATATCACAAGTGCAAAAAGTGTTTTTTCCACACTAATACAAGTGCAAAAGTGGTTTCCTGCACCAACACAAGTGCGAAAAGTGGTTTTACAACACTAACACAAGTGCGAAAAGTGGTTTTTCAACACTATCACAAGTGCAAAAAGTGTTTTTTCCACACTAATACAAGTGCAAAAATGGTTTCCTGCACCAACACAAGTGCGAAAAGTGTTTTTTCATCACTAACACAAGTGCGAAAAGTGGTTTTTCAACACAAACACAAGTGCGAAAAGTGTTTTTTCCACACTAATACAAGTGCAAAAAGTGTTTTTTCCACACTAATACAAGTGCAAAAGTGGTTTCCTGCACCAACACAAGTGCGAAAAGTTGTTTTTCAACACTAACACAAGTGTGAAAAGTGGTTTTTCAACACAAACACAAGTGCGAAAAGTGTTTTTTCCACACTAATACACGTGCAAAAGTGGTTTCCTGCACCAACACAAGTGCGAAAAGTGGTTTTTCAACACTAACACAAGTGCGAAAAGTGGTTTTTCAACACTAACACAAGTGTGAAAAGTGGTTTTTCAACACTATCACAAGTGCAAAAAGTGTTTTTTCCACACTAATACAAGTGCAAAAATGGTTTCCTGCACCAACACAAGTGTGAAAAGTGGTTTTTCATCACTAACACAAGTGCGAAAAGTGGTTTTTCAACACAATCACAAGTGCGAAAAGTGGTTTTTCAACACTATCACAAGTGCGAAAAGTGTTTTTTCCACACTAATACACGTGCAAAAGTGGTTTCCTGCACCAACACAAGTGCGAAAAGTGGTTTTTCAACACTAACACAAGTGCGAAAAGTGGTTTTTCAACACTAACACAAGTGCGAAAAGTGGTTTTTCAACAATATCACAAGTGCAAAAAGTGTTTTTTCCACACTAATACAAGTGCAAAAGTGGTTTCCTGCACCAACACAAGTGCGAAAAGTGGTTTTTCAACACTAACACAAGTGCGAAAAGTGGTTTTTCAACACTATCACAAGTGCAAAAAGTGTTTTTTCCACACTAAAACAAGTGCAAAAGTGGTTTCCTGCACCAACACAAGTGCGAAAAGTGGTTTTTCAACACTAACGCAAGTGCGAAAAGTGGTTTTTCAACACTAACACAAGTGCGAAAAGTGGTTTTTCAACACTAACACAAGTGCGAAAAGTGCTTTTTCCACACTAATACAAGTGCAAAAGTGGTTTTCTGCACCAACACAAGTGCGAAAAGTGGTTTTTCAACACTAACACAAGTGCAAAAAGTGGTTTTTCAACACTATCACAAGTGCAAAAAGTGTTTTTTCCACACTAATACAAGTGCAAAAGTGGTTTCCTGCACCAACACAAGTGCGAAAAGTGGTTTTTCAACACTAACACAAGTGCAAAAAGTGGTTTTTCAACACTAACACAAGTGCAAAAAGTGTTTTTTCCACACTAATACAAGTGCAAAAGTGGTTTCCTGCACCAACACAAGTGCGAAAAGTGGTTTTTCAACACTAACACAAGTGCGAAAAGTGGTTTTTCAACACTAACACAAGTGCAAAAAGTGGTTTTTCAACACAATCACAAGTGCAAAAAGTGCTTTTTCCACACTAATACAAGTGCAAAAGTGGTTTCCTGCACCAACACAGTGCGAAAAGTGGTTTTTCAACACTAACACAAGTGCGAAAAGTGGTTTTTCAACACTAACACAAGTGCGAAAAGTGGTTTTTCAACACTATCACAAGTGCAAAAAGTGTTTTTTCCACACTAATACAAGTGAAAAAGTGGTTTCCTGCACCAACACAAGTGCGAAAAGTGGTTTTTCAACACTAACACAAGTGCGAAAAGTGGTTTTTCAACACTAACACAAGTGCAAAAAGTTTTTTTCAACACTAACACAAGTGCGAAAAGTGGTTTTTCAACACTATCACAAGTGCAAAAAGTGTTTTTTCCACACTAATACAAGTGCAAAAGTGGTTTCCTGCACCAACACAAGTGCGAAAAGTGGTTTTTCAACACTAACACAAGTGCGAAAAGTGGTTTTTCAACACTAACACAAGTGCGAAAAGTGGTTTTTCAACACTAACACAAGTGCGAAAAGTGGTTTTTCAACACTATCACAAGTGCAAAAAGTGTTTTTTTCACACTAATACAAGTGCAAAAGTGGTTTCCTGCACCAACACAAGTGCGAAAAGTGGTTTTTCAACACTAACACAAGTGCGGAAAGTCGTTTTTCAACACTAACACAAGTGCGAAAAGTGGTTTTTCAACACTATCACAAGTGCAAAAAGTGTTTTTTCCACACTAATGCAAGTGCAAAAGTGGTTTACTGCACCAACACAAGTGCGAAAAGTGGTTTTTCAACACTAACACAAGTGCGAAAAGTGGTTTTTCAACACTATCACAAGTGCAAAAAGTGTTTTTTCCACACTAATACAAGTGCAAAAGTGGTTTCCTGCACCAACACAAGTGCGAAAAGTGGTTTTTCAACACTAACACAAGTGCGAAAAGTGGTTTTTCAACACTATCACAAGTACAAAAAGTGTTTTTTCACACTAATACAAGTGCAAAAGTGGTTTCTTGCACCAACAGAAGTGCGAAAAGTGTTTTTTCAACACTAACACAAGTGCGAAAAGTGGTTTTTCAACACTATCACAAATGCAAAAAGTGTTTTTTCCACACTAATACAAGTGCAAAAGTGGTTTCCTGCACCAACACAAGTGCGAAAAGTGGTTTTTCATCACTAACACAAGTGCGAAAAGTGGTTTTTCAACACAAACACAAGTGCGAAAAGTGGTTTTTCAACACTATAACAAGTGCGAAAAGTGTTTTTTCCACACTAATACACGTGCAAAAGTGGTTTCCTGCACCAACACAAGTGCAAAAAGTGGTTTTCAACACTAACACAAGTGCGAAAAGTGGTTTTTCAACACTAACACAAGTGCGAAAAGTTGTTTTTCAACAATATCACAAGTGCAAAAAGTGTTTTTTCCACACTAATACAAGTGCAAAAGTGGTTTCCTGCACCAACACAAGTGCGAAAAGTGGTTTTTCAACACTAACACAAGTGCGAAAAGTGGTTTTTCAACACTATCACAAGTGCAAAAAGTGTTTTTTCCACACTAATACAAGTGCAAAAGTGGTTTCCTGCACCAACACAAGTGCGAAAAGTGGTTTTTCAACACTAACACGAGTGCGAAAAGTGGTTTTTCAACACTATCACAAGTGCAAAAAGTGTTTTTTTTCACACTAATACAAGTGCAAAAGTGGTTTCTTGCACCAACAGAAGTGCGAAAAGTGGTTTTTCAACACTAACACAAGTACGAAAAGTGGTTTTTCAACACTATCACAAATGCAAAAAGTGTTTTTTCCACACTAATACAAGTGCAAAAGTGGTTTCCTGCACCAACACAAGTGCGAAAAGTGGTTTTTCAACACTAACACAAGTGCGAAAAGTGGTTTTTCAACACTATCACAAGTGCAAAAAGTGTTTTTTCCACACTAATGCAAGTGCAAAAGAGGTTTCCTGCACCAACACAAGTGCGAAATGTGGTTTTTCAACACTAACACAAGTGCGAAAAGTGTTTTTTCAACACTATCACAAGTGCAAAAAGTGTTTTTTCCACACTAATACAAGTGCAAAAGTGGTTTCCAGCACCAACACAAGTGCGAAAAGTGGTTTTTCAACACTAACACAAGTGCGAAAAGTGGTTTTTCAACACTATCACAAGTGCAAAGAGTGTTTTTTTCACACTAATACAAGTGCAAAAGTGGTTTCCTGCACCAACACAAGTGCGAAAAGTGGTTTTTCAACACTAACACAAGTGCGGAAAGTCGTTTTTCAACACTAACACAAGTGCGAAAAGTGGTTTTTCAACACTATCACAAGTGCAAAAAGTGTTTTTTCCACACTAATACAAGTGCAAAAGTGGTTTCTTGCACCAACACAAGTGCGAAAAGTGGTTTTTCAACACCAACACAAGTGCGAAAAGTGGTTTTTCAACACTATCACAAATGCAAAAATGTGTTTTTCCACACTAATACAAGTGCAAAAGTGGTTTCCTGCACCAACACAAGTGCGAAAAGTGGTTTTTCAACACTAACACAAGTGCAAAAAGTGTTTTTTCCACACTAATACAAGTGCAAAAGTGGTTTCCTGCACCAACACAAGTGCGAAAAGTGGTTTTTCAACACTATCACAAGTGCGAAAAGTGGTTTTTCAACACTAACACAAGTGCGAAAAGTGGTTTTTCAACACTATCACAAGTGCAAAAAGTGTTTTTTCCACACTAATACAAGTGCAAAAGTGGTTTCCTGCACCAACACAAGTGCGAAAAGTGGTTTTTCAACACTAACACAAGTGTGAAAAGTGTTTTTTCAACACAAACACAAGTGCGAAAAGTGTTTTTTCCACACTAATACACGTGCAAAAGTGGTTTCCTGCACCAACACAAGTGCGAAAAGTGGTTTTTCAACACTAACACAAGTGCGAAAAGTGGTTTTTCAACACTAACACAAGTGCGAAAAGTGGTTTTTCAACACTATCACAAGTGCGAAAAGTGTTTTTTCCACACTAATACACGTGCAAAAGTGGTTTCCTGCACCAACACAAGTGCGAAAAGTGGTTTTTCAACACTACCACAAGTGCGAAAAGTGGTTTTTCAACACTAACACAAGTGCGAAAAGTGGTTTTTCAACAATATCACAAGTGCAAAAAGTGTTTTTTCCACACTAATACAAGTGCAAAAGTGGTTTCCTGCACCAACACAAGTGCGAAAAGTGGTTTTTCAACACTAACACAAGTGCAAAAAGTGGTTTTTCAACACTATCACAAGTGCAAAAAGTGTTTTTTCCACACTAATGCAAGTGCAAAAGTGGTTTCCTGCACCAACACAAGTGCGAAAAGTGGTTTTTCAACACTAACACAAGTGCGAAAAGTGGTTTTTCAACACTATCACAAGTGCAAAAAGTGTTTTTTCCACACTAATACAAGTGCAAAAGTGGTTTCCTGCACCAACACAAGTGCGAAAAGTGGTTTTTCAACACTAACACAAGTGCGAAAAGTGGTTTTTCAACACAATCACAAGTGCAAAAAGTGTTTTTTTCACACTAATACAAGTGCAAAAGTGGTTTCCTGCACCAACACAAGTGCGAAAAGTGGTTTTTCAACACTAACACAAGTGCGGAAAGTCGTTTTTCAACACTAACACAAGTGCGAAAAGTGGTTTTTCAACACTATCACAAGTGCAAAAAGTGTTTTTTCCACACTAATACAAGTGCAAAAGTGGTTTCTTGCACCAACACAAGTGCGAAAAGTGGTTTTTCAACACTAACACAAGTGCGAAAAGTGGTTTTTCAACACTATCACAAATGCAAAAAGTGTTTTTTCCACACTAATACAAGTGCAAAAGTGGTTTCCTGCACCAACACAAGTGCGAAAAGTGGTTTTTCAACACTAACACAAGTGCAAAAAGTGTTTTTTCCACACGAATACAAGTGCAAAAGTGGATTCCTGCACCAACACAAGTGCGAAAAGTGGTTTTTCAACACTAACACAAGTGCGAAAAGTGGTTTTTCAACACTAACACAAGTGCGAAAAGTGGTTTTTCAACACTATCACAAGTGCAAAAAGTGTTTTTTCCACACTAATACAAGTGCAAAAGTGGTTTCCTGCACCAACACAAGTGCGAAAAGTGGTTTTTCAACACTAACACAAGTGCGAAAAGTGGTTTTTCAACACTAACACATGTGCGAAAAGTGGTTTTTCAACACTATCACAAGTGCAAAAAGTGTTTTTTCCACACTAATACAAGTGCAAAAGTGGTTTCCTGCACCAACACAAGTGCGAAAAGTGGTTTTTCAACACTAACACAAGTGCGAAAAGTGGTTTTTCAACACTAACACAAGTGCGAAAAGTGGTTTTTCAACACTATCACAAGTGCAAAAAGTGTTTTTTCCACACTAATACAAGTGCAAAAGTGGTTTCCTGCACCAACACAAGTGCGAAAAGTGGTTTTTCAACACTAACACAAGTGCGAAAAGTGGTTTTTCAACATAAACACAAGTGCGAAAAGTGTTTTTTCCACACTAATACAAGTGCAAAAGTGGTTTCCTGCACCAACACAAGTGCGTAAAGTGGTTTTTCAACACTAACACAAGTGCGAAAAGTGGTTTTTCAACACTATCACAAGTGCAAAAAGTGTTTTTTCCACACTAATACAAGTGCAAAAGTGGTTTCCTGCACCAACACAAGTGCAAAAAGTGGTTTTTCAACACTAACACAAGTGCGAAAAGTGGTTTTTCAACACTAACACAAGTGCGAAAAGTGGTTTTTCAACACTATCACAAGTGCAAAAAGTGTTTTTTCCACACTAATACAAGTGCAAAAATGGTTTCCTGCACCAACACAAGTGCGGAAAGTGTTTTTTCATCACTAACACAAGTGCGAAAAGTGGTTTTTCAACACAAACACAAGTGCGAAAAGTGTTTTTTCCACACTAATACAAGTGCAAAAGTGGTTTCCTGCACCAACACAAGTGCGTAATGTGGTTTTTCAACACTAACACAGGTGCGAAAAGTGGTTTTTCAACACAATCACAAGTGCAAAAAGTGTTTTTTCCACACCAATACAAGTGCAAAAATGGTTTCCTGCACCAACACAAGTGCGAAAAGTGGTTTTTCATCACTAACACAAGTGCGAAAAGTGGTTTTTCAACACAAACACAAGTGCGAAAAGTGGTTTTTCAACACTATCACAAGTGCGAAAAGTGTTTTTTCCACACTAATACACGTGCAAAAGTGGTTTCCTGCACCAACACAAGTGCGAAAAGTGGTTTTTCAACACTAACACAAGTGCGAAAAGTGGTTTTCAACAATATCACAAGTGCAAAAAGTGTTTTTTCCACAATAATACAAGTGCAAAAGTGGTTTCCTGCACCAACACAAGTGCGAAAAGTGGTTTTTCAACACTAACACAAGTGCGAAAAGTGGTTTTTCAACACTATCACAAGTGCAAAAAGTGTTTTTTCCACAATAATGCAAGTGCAAAAGTGGTTTCCTGCACAAACACAAGTGCGAAAAGTGGTTTTTCAACACTATCACAAGTGTGAAAAGTGTTTTTTCCACACTAATACACGTGCAAAAGTGGTTTCCTGCACCAACACAAGTGCGAAAAGTGGTTTTTCAACACTAACACAAGTGCGAAAAGTGGTTTTTCAACACTATCACAAGTGCAAAAAGTGTTTTTCCACACTAATACAAGTGCAAAAGTGGTTTCCTGCACCAACACAAGTGCGAAAAGTGGTTTTTCAACACTAACACAAGTGTGAAAAGTGGTTTTTCAACACAAACACAAGTGCGAAAAGTGTTTTTTCCACACTAATACACGTGCAAAAGTGGTTTCCTGCACCAACACAAGTGCGAAAAGTGGTTTTTCAACACTATCACAAGTGCAAAAAGTTTTTTTTCCACACTAATACAAGTGCAAAAGTGGTTTCCTGCACCAACACAAGTGCGAAAAGTGGTTTTTCAACACTAACACAAGTGCGAAAAGTGGTTTTTCAACACAAACACAAGTGCGAAAAGTGTTTTTTCCACACTAATACAAGTGCAAAAGTGGTTTCCTGCACCAACACAAGTGCGTAAAGTGGTTTTTCAACACTAACACAAGTGCGAAAAGTGGTTTTTCAACACTATCACAAGTGCAAAAAGTGTTTTTTCCACACTAATACAAGTGCAAAAGTGGTTTCCTGCACCAACACAAGTGCAAAAAGTGGTTTTTCAACACTAACACAAGTGCGAAAAGTGGTTTTTCAACACTAACACAAGTGCGAAAAGTGGTTTTTCAACACTATCACAAGTGCAAAAAGTGTTTTTTCCACACTAATACAAGTGCAAAAATGGTTTCCTGCACCAACACAAGTGCGGAAAGTGTTTTTTCATCACTAACACAAGTGCGAAAAGTGGTTTTTCAACACAAACACAAGTGCGAAAAGTGTTTTTTCCACACTAATACAAGTGCAAAAGTGGTTTCCTGCACCAACACAAGTGCGTAATGTGGTTTTTCAACACTAACACAAGTGCGAAAAGTGGTTTTTCAACACAATCACAAGTGCAAAAAGTGTTTTTTCCACACCAATACAAGTGCAAAAATGGTTTCCTGCACCAACACAAGTGCGAAAAGTGGTTTTTCATCACTAACACAAGTGCGAAAAGTGGTTTTTCAACACAAACACAAGTGCGAAAAGTGGTTTTTCAACACTATCACAAGTGCGAAAAGTGTTTTTTCCACACTAATACACGTGCAAAAGTGGTTTCCTGCACCAACACAAGTGCGAAAAGTGGTTTTTCAACACTAACACAAGTGCGAAAAGTGGTTTTTCAACAATATCACAAGTGCAAAAAGTGTTTTTTCCACAATAATACAAGTGCAAAAGTGGTTTCCTGCACCAACACAAGTGCGAAAAGTGGTTTTTCAACACTAACACAAGTGCGAAAAGTGGTTTTTCAACACTATCACAAGTGCAAAAAGTGTTTTTTCCACAATAATGCAAGTGCAAAAGTGGTTTCCTGCACAAACACAAGTGCGAAAAGTGGTTTTTCAACACTATCACAAGTGTGAAAAGTGTTTTTTCCACACTAATACACGTGCAAAAGTGGTTTCCTGCACCAACACAAGTGCGAAAAGTGGTTTTTCAACACTAACACAAGTGCGAAAAGTGGTTTTTCAACACTATCACAAGTGCAAAAAGTGTTTTTCCACACTAATACAAGTGCAAAAGTGGTTTCCTGCACCAACACAAGTGCGAAAAGTGGTTTTTCAACACTAACACAAGTGTGAAAAGTGGTTTTTCAACACTATCACAAGTGCAAAAAGTGTTTTTTCCACACTAAAACAAGTGCAAAAGTGGTTTCCTGCACCAACACAAGTGCGAAAAGTGGTTTTTCAACACTAACGCAAGTGCGAAAAGTGGTTTTTCAACACTAACACAAGTGCGAAAAGTGGTTTTTCAACACTAACACAAGTGCGAAAAGTGCTTTTTCCACACTAATACAAGTGCAAAAGTGGTTTTCTGCACCAACACAAGTGCGAAAAGTGGTTTTTCAACACTAACACAAGTGCGAAAAGTGGTTTTTCAACACTATCACAAGTGCAAAAAGTGTTTTTTCCACACTAATACAAGTGCAAAAGTGGTTTCCTGCACCAACACAAGTGCGAAAAGTGGTTTTTCAACACTAACACAAGTGCAAAAAGTGGTTTTTCAACACTAACACAAGTGCAAAAAGTGTTTTTTCCACACTAATACAAGTGCAAAAGTGGTTTCCTGCACCAACACAAGTGCGAAAAGTGGTTTTTCAACACTAACACAAGTGCGAAAAGTGGTTTTTCAACACTAACACAAGTGCAAAAAGTGGTTTTTCAACACAATCACAAGTGCAAAAAGTGCTTTTTCCACACTAATACAAGTGCAAAGGTGGTTTCCTGCACCAACACAGTGCGAAAAGTGGTTTTTCAACACTAACACAAGTGCGAAAAGTGGTTTTTCAACACTAACACAAGTGCGAAAAGTGGTTTTTCAACACTATCACAAGTGCAAAAAGTGTTTTTTCCACACTAATACAAGTGAAAAAGTGGTTTCCTGCACCAACACAAGTGCGAAAAGTGGTTTTTCAACACTAACACAAGTGCGAAAAGTGGTTTTTCAACACTAACACAAGTGCGAAAAGTTTTTTTCAACACTAACACAAGTGCGAAAAGTGGTTTTTCAACACTATCACAAGTGCAAAAAGTGTTTTTTCCACACTAATACAAGTGCAAAAGTGGTTTCCTGCACCAACACAAGTGCGAAAAGTGGTTTTTCAACACTAACACAAGTGCGAAAAGTGGTTTTTCAACACTAACACAAGTGCGAAAAGTGGTTTTTCAACACTAACACAAGTGCGAAAAGTGGTTTTTCAACACTATCACAAGTGCAAAAAGTGTTTTTTTCACACTAATACAAGTGCAAAAGTGGTTTCCTGCACCAACACAAGTGCGAAAAGTGGTTTTTCAACACTAACACAAGTGCGGAAAGTCGTTTTTCAACACTAACACAAGTGCGAAAAGTGGTTTTTCAACACTATCACAAGTGCAAAAAGTGTTTTTTCCACACTAATGCAAGTGCAAAAGTGGTTTACTGCACCAACACAAGTGCGAAAAGTGGTTTTTCAACACTAACACAAGTGCGAAAAGTGGTTTTTCAACACTATCACAAGTGCAAAAAGTGTTTTTTCCACACTAATACAAGTGCAAAAGTGGTTTCCTGCACCAACACAAGTGCGAAAAGTGGTTTTTCAACACTAACACAAGTGCGAAAAGTGGTTTTTCAACACTATCACAAGTGCAAAAAGTGTTTTTTCACACTAATACAAGTGCAAAAGTGGTTTCTTGCACCAACAGAAGGGCGAAAAGTGTTTTTTCAACACTAACACAAGTGCGAAAAGTGGTTTTTCAACACTATCACAAATGCAAAAAGTGTTTTTTCCACACTAATACAAGTGCAAAAGTGGTTTCCTGCACCAACACAAGTGCGAAAAGTGGTTTTTCATCACTAACACAAGTGCGAAAAGTGGTTTTTCAACACAAACACAAGTGCGAAAAGTGGTTTTTCAACACTATCACAAGTGCGAAAAGTGTTTTTTCCACACTAATACACGTGCAAAAGTGGTTTCCTGCACCAACACAAGTGCAAAAAGTGGTTTTCAACACTAACACAAGTGCGAAAAGTGGTTTTTCAACACTAACACAAGTGCGAAAAGTTGTTTTTCAACAATATCACAAGTGCAAAAAGTGTTTTTTCCACACTAATACAAGTGCAAAAGTGGTTTCCTGCACCAACACAAGTGCGAAAAGTGGTTTTTCAACACTAACACAAGTGCGAAAAGTGGTTTTTCAACACTATCACAAGTGCAAAAAGTGTTTTTTCCACACTAATACAAGTGCAAAAGTGGTTTCCTGCACCAACACAAGTGCGAAAAGTGGTTTTTCAACACTAACACGAGTGCGAAAAGTGGTTTTTCAACACTATCACAAGTGCAAAAAGTGTTTTTTTTCACACTAATACAAGTGCAAAAGTGGTTTCTTGCACCAACAGAAGTGCGAAAAGTGGTTTTTCAACACTAACACAAGTACGAAAAGTGGTTTTTCAACACTATCACAAATGCAAAAAGTGTTTTTTCCACACTAATACAAGTGCAAAAGTGGTTTCCTGCACCAACACAAGTGCGAAAAGTGGTTTTTCAACACTAACACAAGTGCGAAAAGTGGTTTTTCAACACTATCACAAGTGCAAAAAGTGTTTTTTCCACACTAATGCAAGTGCAAAAGAGGTTTCCTGCTCCAACACAAGTGCGAAATGTGGTTTTTCAACACTAACACAAGTGCGAAAAGTGTTTTTTCAACACTATCACAAGTGCAAAAAGTGTTTTTTCCACACTAATACAAGTGCAAAAGTGGTGTCCTGCACCAACACAAGTGCGAAAAGTGGTTTTTCAACACTAACACAAGTGCGAAAAGTGGTTTTTCAACACTATCACAAGTGCAAAGAGTGTTTTTTTCACACTAATACAAGTGCAAAAGTGGTTTCCTGCACCAACACAAGTGCGAAAAGTGGTTTTTCAACACTAACACAAGTGCGGAAAGTCGTTTTTCAACACTAACACAAGTGCGAAAAGTGGTTTTTCAACACTATCACAAGTGCAAAAAGTGTTTTTTCCACACTAATACAAGTGCAAAAGTGGTTTCTTGCACCAACACAAGTGCGAAAAGTGGTTTTTCAACACCAACACAAGTGCGAAAAGTGGTTTTTCAACACTATCACAAATGCAAAAAGTGTTTTTCCACACTAATACAAGTGCAAAAGTGGTTTCCTGCACCAACACAAGTGCGAAAAGTGGTTTTTCAACACTAACACAAGTGCAAAAAGTGTTTTTTCCACACTAATACAAGTGCAAAAGTGGTTTCCTGCACCAACACAAGTGCGAAAAGTGGTTTTTCAACACTAACACAAGTGCGAAAAGTGGTTTTTCAACACTAACACAAGTGCGAAAAGTGGTTTTTCAACACTATCACAAGTGCAAAAAGTGTTTTTTCCACACTAATACAAGTGCAAAAGTGGTTTCCTGCACCAACACAAGTGCGAAAAGTGGTTTTTCAACACTAACACAAGTGTGAAAAGTGGTTTTTCAACACAAACACAAGTGCGAAAAGTGTTTTTTCCACACTAATACACGTGCAAAAGTGGTTTCCTGCACCAACACAAGTGCGAAAAGTGGTTTTTCAACACTAACACAAGTGCGAAAAGTGGTTTTTCAACACTAACACAAGTGCGAAAAGTGGTTTTTCAACACTATCACAAGTGCGAAAAGTGTTTTTTCCACACTAATACACGTGCAAAAGTGGTTTCCTGCACCAACACAAGTGCGAAAAGTGGTTTTTCAACACTACCACAAGTGTGAAAAGTGGTTTTTCAACACTAACACAAGTGCGAAAAGTGGTTTTTCAACAATATCACAAGTGCAAAAAGTGTTTTTTCCACACTAATACAAGTGCAAAAGTGGTTTCCTGCACCAACACAAGTGCGAAAAGTGGTTTTTCAACACTAACACAAGTGCGAAAAGTGGTTTTTCAACACTATCACAAGTGCAAAAAGTGTTTTTTCCACACTAATGCAAGTGCAAAAGTGGTTTCCTGCACCAACACAAGTGCGAAAAGTGGTTTTTCAACACTAACACAAGTGCGAAAAGTGGTTTTTCAACACTATCACAAGTGCAAAAAGTGTTTTTTCCACACTAATACAAGTGCAAAAGTGGTTTCCTGCACCAACACAAGTGCGAAAAGTGGTTTTTCAACACTAACACAAGTGCGAAAAGTGGTTTTTCAACACTATCACAAGTGCAAAAAGTGTTTTTTTCACACTAATACAAGTGCAAAAGTGGTTTCCTGCACCAACACAAGTGCGAAAAGTGGTTTTTCAACACTAACACAAGTGCGGAAAGTCGTTTTTCAACACTAACACAAGTGCGAAAAGTGGTTTTTCAACACTATCACAAGTGCAAAAAGTGTTTTTTCCACACTAATACAAGTGCAAAAGTGGTTTCTTGCACCAACACAAGTGCGAAAAGTGGTTTTTCAACACTAACACAAGTGCGAAAAGTGGTTTTTCAACACTATCACAAATGCAAAAAGTGTTTTTTCCACACTAATACAAGTGCAAAAGTGGTTTCCTGCACCAACACAAGTGCGAAAAGTGGTTTTTCAACACTAACACAAGTGCAAAAAGTGTTTTTTCCACACGAATACAAGTGCAAAAGTGGTTTCCTGCACCAACACAAGTGCGAAAAGTGGTTTTTCAACACTAACACAAGTGCGAAAAGTGGTTTTTCAACACTAACACAAGCGCGAAAAGTGGTTTTTCAACACTATCACAAGTGCAAAAAGTGTTTTTTCCACACTAATACAAGTGCAAAAGTGGTTTCCTGCACCAACACAAGTGCAAAAAGTGGTTTTTCAACACTAACGCAAGTGCGAAAAGTGGTTTTTCAACACTAACACATGTGCGAAAAGTGGTTTTTCAACACTATCACAAGTGCAAAAAGTGTTTTTTCCACACTAATACAAGTGCAAAAGTGGTTTCCTGCACCAACACAAGTGCGAAAAGTGGTTTTTCAACACTATCACAAGTGCGAAAAGTGTTTTTTCCACACTAATACACGTGCAAAAGTGGTTTCCTGCACCAACACAAGTGCAAAAAGTGGTTTTCAACACTAACACAAGTGCGAAAAGTGGTTTTTCAACACTAACACAAGTGCGAAAAGTTGTTTTTCAACAATATCACAAGTGCAAAAAGTGTTTTTTCCACACTAATACAAGTGCAAAAGTGGTTTCCTGCACCAACACAAGTGCGAAAAGTGGTTTTTCAACACTAACACAAGTGCGAAAAGTGGTTTTTCAACACTATCACAAGTGCAAAAAGTGTTTTTTCCACACTAATACAAGTGCAAAAGTGGTTTCCTGCACCAACACAAGTGCGAAAAGTGTTTTTTCAACACTAACACGAGTGCGAAAAGTGGTTTTTCAACACTATCACAAGTGCAAAAAGTGTTTTTTTTCACACTAATACAAGTGCAAAAGTGGTTTCTTGCACCAACAGAAGTGCGAAAAGTGGTTTTTCAACACTAACACAAGTACGAAAAGTGGTTTTTCAACACTATCACAAATGCAAAAAGTGTTTTTTCCACACTAATACAAGTGCAAAAGTGGTTTCCTGCACCAACACAAGTGCGAAAAGTGGTTTTTCAACACTAACACAAGTGCGAAAAGTGGTTTTTCAACACTATCACAAGTGCAAAAAGTGTTTTTTCCACACTAATGCAAGTGCAAAAGAGGTTTCCTGCACCAACACAAGTGCGAAATGTGGTTTTTCAACACTAACACAAGTGCGAAAAGTGTTTTTTCAACACTATCACAAGTGCAAAAAGTGTTTTTTCCACACTAATACAAGTGCAAAAGTGGTGTCCTGCACCAACACAAGTGCGAAAAGTGGTTTTTCAACACTAACACAAGTGCGAAAAGTGGTTTTTCAACACTATCACAAGTGCAAAGAGTGTTTTTTTCACACTAATACAAGTGCAAAAGTGGTTTCCTGCACCAACACAAGTGCGAAAAGTGGTTTTTCAACACTAACACAAGTGCGGAAAGTCGTTTTTCAACACTAACACAAGTGCGAAAAGTGGTTTTTCAACACTATCACAAGTGCAAAAAGTGTTTTTTCCACACTAATACAAGTGCAAAAGTGGTTTCTTGCACCAACACAAGTGCGAAAAGTGGTTTTTCAACACCAACACAAGTGCGAAAAGTGGTTTTTCAACACTATCACAAATGCAAAAAGTGTTTTTCCACACTAATACAAGTGCAAAAGTGGTTTCCTGCACCAACACAAGTGCGAAAAGTGGTTTTTCAACACTAACACAAGTGCAAAAAGTGTTTTTTCCACACTAATACAAGTGCAAAAGTGGTTTCCTGCACCAACACAAGTGCGAAAAGTGGTTTTTCAACACTAACACAAGTGCGAAAAGTGGTTTTTCAACACTAACACAAGTGCGAAAAGTGGTTTTTCAACACTATCACAAGTGCAAAAAGTGTTTTTTCCACACTAATACAAGTGCAAAAGTGGTTTCCTGCACCAACACAAGTGCGAAAAGTGGTTTTTCAACACTAACACAAGTGTGAAAAGTGGTTTTTCAACACAAACACAAGTGCGAAAAGTGTTTTTTCCACACTAATACACGTGCAAAAGTGGTTTCCTGCACCAACACAAGTGCGAAAAGTGGTTTTTCAACACTAACACAAGTGCGAAAAGTGGTTTTTCAACACTAACACAAGTGCGAAAAGTGGTTTTTCAACACTATCACAAGTGCGAAAAGTGTTTTTTCCACACTAATACACGTGCAAAAGTGGTTTCCTGCACCAACACAAGTGCGAAAAGTGGTTTTTCAACACTACCACAAGTGCGAAAAGTGGTTTTTCAACACTAACACAAGTGCGAAAAGTGGTTTTTCAACAATATCACAAGTGCAAAAAGTGTTTTTTCCACACTAATACAAGTGCAAAAGTGGTTTCCTGCACCAACACAAGTGCGAAAAGTGGTTTTTCAACACTAACACAAGTGCGAAAAGTGGTTTTTCAACACTATCACAAGTGCAAAAAGTGTTTTTTCCACACTAATGCAAGTGCAAAAGTGGTTTCCTGCACCAACACAAGTGCGAAAAGTGGTTTTTCAACACTAACACAAGTGCGAAAAGTGGTTTTTCAACACTATCACAAGTGCAAAAAGTGTTTTTTCCACACTAATACAAGTGCAAAAGTGGTTTCCTGCACCAACACAAGTGCGAAAAGTGGTTTTTCAACACTAACACAAGTGCGAAAAGTGGTTTTTTCAACACTATCACAAGTGCAAAAAGTGTTTTTTTCACACTAATACAAGTGCAAAAGTGGTTTCCTGCACCAACACAAGTGCGAAAAGTGGTTTTTCAACACTAACACAAGTGAGGAAAGTCGTTTTTCAACACTAACACAAGTGCGAAAAGTGGTTTTTCAACACTATCACAAGTGCAAAAAGTGTTTTTTCCACACTAATACAAGTGCAAAAGTGGTTTCTTGCACCAACACAAGTGCAAAAAGTGGTTTTTCAACACTAACACAAGTGCGAAAAGTGGTTTTTCAACACTATCACAAATGCAAAAAGTGTTTTTTCCACACTAATACAAGTGCAAAAGTGGTTTCCTGCACCAACACAAGTGCGAAAAGTGGTTTTTCAACACTAACACAAGTGCAAAAAGTGTTTTTTCCACACGAATACAAGTGCAAAAGTGGTTTCCTGCACCAACACAAGTGCGAAAAGTTTTTTTTTCAACACTAACACAAGTGCGAAAAGTGGTTTTTCAACACTAACACAAGTGCGAAAAGTGGTTTTTCAACACTATCACAAGTGCAAAAAGTGTTTTTTCCACACTAATACAAGTGCAAAAGTGGTTTCCTGCACCAACACAAGTGCGAAAAGTGGTTTTTCAACACTAACACAAGTGCGAAAAGTGGTTTTTCAACACTAACACATGTGCGAAAAGTGGTTTTTCAACACTATCACAAGTGCAAAAAGTGTTTTTTCCACACTAATACAAGTGCAAAAGTGGTTTCCTGCACCAACACAAGTGCGAAAAGTGGTTTTTCAACACTAACACAAGTGCGAAAAGTGGTTTTTCAACACTAACACAAGTGCGAAAAGTGGTTTTTCAACACTATCACATGTGCAAAAAGTGTTTTTTCCACACTAATACAAGTGCAAAAGTGGTTTCCTGCACCAACACAAGTGCGAAAAGTGGTTTTTCAACACTAACACAAGTGCGAAAAGTGGTTTTTCAACACAAACACAAGTGCGAAAAGTGTTTTTTCCACACTAATACAAGTGCAAAAGTGGTTTCCTGCACCAACACAAGTGCGTAAAGTGGTTTTTCAACACTAACACAAGTGCGAAAAGTGGTTTTTCAACACTATCACAAGTGCAAAAAGTGTTTTTTCCACACTAATACAAGTGCAAAAGTGGTTTCCTGCACCAACACAAGTGCAAAAAGTGGTTTTTCAACACTAACACAAGTGCGAAAAGTGGTTTTTCAACACTAACACAAGTGCGAAAAGTGGTTTTTCAACACTATCACAAGTGCAAAAAGTGTTTTTTCCACACTAATACAAGTGCAAAAATGGTTTCCTGCACCAACAGAAGTGCGGAAAGTGTTTTTTCATCACTAACACAAGTGCGAAAAGTGGTTTTTCAACACAAACACAAGTGCGAAAAGTGTTTTTTCCACACTAATACAAGTGCAAAAGTGGTTTCCTGCACCAACACAAGTGCGTAATGTGGTTTTTCAACACTAACACAAGTGCGAAAAGTGGTTTTTCAACACAATCACAAGTGCAAAAAGTGTTTTTTCCACACCAATACAAGTGCAAAAATGGTTTCCTGCACCAACACAAGTGCGAAAAGTGGTTTTTCATCACTAACACAAGTGCGAAAAGTGGTTTTTCAACACAAACACAAGTGCGAAAAGTGGTTTTTCAACACTATCACAAGTGCGAAAAGTGTTTTTTCCACACTAATACACGTGCAAAAGTGGTTTCCTGCACCAACACAAGTGCGAAAAGTGGTTTTTCAACACTAACACAAGTGCGAAAAGTGGTTTTTCAACAATATCACAAGTGCAAAAAGTGTTTTTTCCACAATAATACAAGTGCAAAAGTGGTTTCCTGCACCAACACAAGTGCGAAAAGTGGTTTTTCAACACTAACACAAGTGCGAAAAGTGGTTTTTCAACACTATCACAAGTGCAAAAAGTGTTTTTTCCACAATAATGCAAGTGCAAAAGTGGTTTCCTGCACAAACACAAGTGCGAAAAGTGGTTTTTCAACACTATCACAAGTGTGAAAAGTGTTTTTTCCACACTAATACACATGCAAAAGTGGTTTCCTGCACCAACACAAGTGCGAAAAGTGGTTTTTCAACACTAACACAAGTGCGAAAAGTGGTTTTTCAACACTATCACAAGTGCAAAAAGTGTTTTTCCACACTAATACAAGTGCAAAAGTGGTTTCCTGCACCAACACAAGTGCGAAAAGTGGTTTTTCAACACTAACACAAGTGTGAAAAGTGGTTTTTCAACACAAACACAAGTGCGAAAAGTGTTTTTTCCACACTAATACACGTGCAAAAGTGGTTTCCTGCACCAACACAAGTGCGAAAAGTGGTTTTTCAACACTATCACAAGTGCAAAAAGTGTTTTTTCCACACTAATACAAGTGCAAAAGTGGTTTCCTGCACCAACACAAGTGCGAAAAGTGGTTTTTCAACACTAACACAAGTGCGAAAAGTGGTTTTTCAACACAAACACAAGTGCGAAAAGTGTTTTTTCCACACTAATACAAGTGCAAAAGTGGTTTCCTGCACCAACACAAGTGCGTAAAGTGGTTTTTCAACACTAACACAAGTGCAAAAAGTGGTTTTTCAACACTATCACAAGTGCAAAAAGTGTTTTTTCCACACTAATACAAGTGCAAAAGTGGTTTCCTGCACCAACACAAGTGCAAAAAGTGGTTTTTCAACACTAACACAAGTGCGAAAAGTGGTTTTTCAACACTAACACAAGTGCGAAAAGTGGTTTTTCAACACTATCACAAGTGCAAAAAGTGTTTTTTCCACACTAATACAAGTGCAAAAATGGTTTCCTGCACCAACACAAGTGCGGAAAGTGTTTTTTCATCACTAACACAAGTGCGAAAAGTGGGTTTTCAACACAAACACAAGTGCGAAAAGTGTTTTTTCCACACTAATACAAGTGCAAAAGTGGTTTCCTGCACCAACACAAGTGCGTAATGTGGTTTTTCAACACTAACACAAGTGCGAAAAGTGGTTTTTCAACACAATCACAAGTGCAAAAAGTGTTTTTTCCACACCAATACAAGTGCAAAAATGGTTTCCTGCACCAACACAAGTGCGAAAAGTGGTTTTTCATCACTAACACAAGTGCGAAAAGTGGTTTTTCAACACAAACACAAGTGCGAAAAGTGGTTTTTCAACACTATCACAAGTGCGAAAAGTGTTTTTTCCACACTAATACACGTGCAAAAGTGGTTTCCTGCACCAACACAAGTGCGAAAAGTGGTTTTTCAACACTAACACAAGTGCGAAAAGTGGTTTTTCAACAATATCACAAGTGCAAAAAGTGTTTTTTCCACAATAATACAAGTGCAAAAGTGGTTTCCTGCACCAACACAAGTGCGAAAAGTGGTTTTTCAACACTAACACAAGTGCGAAAAGTGGTTTTTCAACACTATCACAAGTGCAAAAAGTGTTTTTTCCACAATAATGCAAGTGCAAAAGTGGTTTCCTGCACAAACACAAGTGCGAAAAGTGGTTTTTCAACACTATCACAAGTGTGAAAAGTGTTTTTTCCACACTAATACACGTGCAAAAGTGGTTTCCTGCACCAACACAAGTGCGAAAAGTGGTTTTTCAACACTAACACAAGTGCGAAAAGTGGTTTTTCAACACTATCACAAGTGCAAAAAGTGTTTTTCCACACTAATACAAGTGCAAAAGTGGTTTCCTGCACCAACACAAGTGCGAAAAGTGGTTTTTCAACACTAACACAAGTGTGAAAAGTGGTTTTTCAACACTAACACAAGTGTGAAAAGTGGTTTTTCAACACTATCACAAGTGCAAAAAGTGTTTTTTCCACACTAATACAAGTGCAAAAATGGTTTCCTGCACCAACACAAGTGCGAAAAGTGGTTTTTCATCACTAACACAAGTGCGAAAAGTGGTTTTTCAACACAAACACAAGTGCGAAAAGTGGTTTTTCAACAC
Organism: Myxine glutinosa; assembly: GCF_964187855.1. NCBI lineage: Eukaryota > Metazoa > Chordata > Myxini > Myxiniformes > Myxinidae > Myxine > Myxine glutinosa. Next base: position 101,515 of record NW_027617107.1, read on the forward strand.
TATCACAAGTGCGAAAAGTGTTTTTTCCACACTAATACAAGTGCAAAAGTGGTTTCCTGCACCAACACAAGTGCGAAAAGTGGTTTTTCAACACAAACACAAGTGCGGAAAGTCGTTTTTCAACACTAACACAAGTGCGAAAAGTGGTTTTTCAACACTATCACAAGTGCAAAAAGTGTTTTTTCCACACTAATACAAGTGCAAAAGTGGTTTCTTGCACCAACACAAGTGCGAAAAGTGGTTTTTCAACACCAACACAAGTGCGAAAAGTGGTTTTTCAACACTATCACAAATGCAAAAAGTGTTTTTCCACACTAATACAAGTGCAAAAGTGGTTTCCTGCACCAACACAAGTGCGAAAAGTGGTTTTTCAACACTAACACAAGTGCAAAAAGTGTTTTTTCCACACTAATACAAGTGCAAAAGTGGTTTCCTGCACCAACACAAGTGCGAAAAGTGGTTTTTCAACACTAACACAAGTGCGAAAAGTGGTTTTTCAACACTAACACAAGTGCGAAAAGTGGTTTTTCAACACTATCACAAGTGCAAAAAGTGTTTTTTCCACACTAATACAAGTGCAAAAGTGGTTTCCTGCACCAACACAAGTGCAAAAAGTGGTTTTTCAACACTAACACAAGTGCGAAAAGTGGTTTTTCAACACTAACACAAGTGCGAAAAGTGGTTTTTCAACACTATCACAAGTGCAAAAAGTGTTTTTTCCACACTAATACAAGTGCAAAAATGGTTTCCTGCACCAACACAAGTGCGGAAAGTGTTTTTTCATCACTAACACAAGTGCGAAAAGTGGTTTTTCAACACAAACACAAGTGCGAAAAGTGTTTTTTCCACACTAATACAAGTGCAAAAGTGGTTTCCTGCACCAACACAAGTGCGTAATGTGGTTTTTCAACACTAACACAAGTGCGAAAAGTGGTTTTTCAACACAATCACAAGTGCAAAAAGTGTTTTTTCCACACCAATACAAGTGCAAAAATGGTTTCCTGCACCAACACAAGTGCGAAAAGTGGTTTTTCATCACTAACACAAGTGCGAAAAGTGGTTTTTCAACACAAACACAAGTGCGAAAAGTGGTTTTTCAACACTATCACAAGTGCGAAAAGTGTTTTTTCCACACTAATACACGTGCAAAAGTGGTTTCCTGCACCAACACAAGTGCGAAAAGTGGTTTTTCAACACTAACACAAGTGCGAAAAGTGGTTTTTCAACAATATCACAAGTGCAAAAAGTGTTTTTTCCACAATAATACAAGTGCAAAAGTGGTTTCCTGCACCAACACAAGTGCGAAAAGTGGTTTTTCAACACTAACACAAGTGCGAAAAGTGGTTTTTCAACACTATCACAAGTGCAAAAAGTGTTTTTTCCACAATAATGCAAGTGCAAAAGTGGTTTCCTGCACAAACACAAGTGCGAAAAGTGGTTTTTCAACACTATCACAAGTGTGAAAAGTGTTTTTTCCACACTAATACACATGCAAAAGTGGTTTCCTGCACCAACACAAGTGCGAAAAGTGGTTTTTCAACACTAACACAAGTGCGAAAAGTGGTTTTTCAACACTATCACAAGTGCAAAAAGTGTTTTTCCACACTAATACAAGTGCAAAAGTGGTTTCCTGCACCAACACAAGTGCGAAAAGTGGTTTTTCAACACTAACACAAGTGTGAAAAGTGGTTTTTCAACACAAACACAAGTGCGAAAAGTGTTTTTTCCACACTAATACACGTGCAAAAGTGGTTTCCTGCACCAACACAAGTGCGAAAAGTGGTTTTTCAACACTATCACAAGTGCAAAAAGTGTTTTTTCCACACTAATACAAGTGCAAAAGTGGTTTCCTGCACCAACACAAGTGCGAAAAGTGGTTTTTCAACACTAACACAAGTGCGAAAAGTGGTTTTTCAACACAAACACAAGTGCGAAAAGTGTTTTTTCCACACTAATACAAGTGCAAAAGTGGTTTCCTGCACCAACACAAGTGCGTAAAGTGGTTTTTCAACACTAACACAAGTGCAAAAAGTGGTTTTTCAACACTATCACAAGTGCAAAAAGTGTTTTTTCCACACTAATACAAGTGCAAAAGTGGTTTCCTGCACCAACACAAGTGCAAAAAGTGGTTTTTCAACACTAACACAAGTGCGAAAAGTGGTTTTTCAACACTAACACAAGTGCGAAAAGTGGTTTTTCAACACTATCACAAGTGCAAAAAGTGTTTTTTCCACACTAATACAAGTGCAAAAATGGTTTCCTGCACCAACACAAGTGCGGAAAGTGTTTTTTCATCACTAACACAAGTGCGAAAAGTGGGTTTTCAACACAAACACAAGTGCGAAAAGTGTTTTTTCCACACTAATACAAGTGCAAAAGTGGTTTCCTGCACCAACACAAGTGCGTAATGTGGTTTTTCAACACTAACACAAGTGCGAAAAGTGGTTTTTCAACACAATCACAAGTGCAAAAAGTGTTTTTTCCACACCAATACAAGTGCAAAAATGGTTTCCTGCACCAACACAAGTGCGAAAAGTGGTTTTTCATCACTAACACAAGTGCGAAAAGTGGTTTTTCAACACAAACACAAGTGCGAAAAGTGGTTTTTCAACACTATCACAAGTGCGAAAAGTGTTTTTTCCACACTAATACACGTGCAAAAGTGGTTTCCTGCACCAACACAAGTGCGAAAAGTGGTTTTTCAACACTAACACAAGTGCGAAAAGTGGTTTTTCAACAATATCACAAGTGCAAAAAGTGTTTTTTCCACAATAATACAAGTGCAAAAGTGGTTTCCTGCACCAACACAAGTGCGAAAAGTGGTTTTTCAACACTAACACAAGTGCGAAAAGTGGTTTTTCAACACTATCACAAGTGCAAAAAGTGTTTTTTCCACAATAATGCAAGTGCAAAAGTGGTTTCCTGCACAAACACAAGTGCGAAAAGTGGTTTTTCAACACTATCACAAGTGTGAAAAGTGTTTTTTCCACACTAATACACGTGCAAAAGTGGTTTCCTGCACCAACACAAGTGCGAAAAGTGGTTTTTCAACACTAACACAAGTGCGAAAAGTGGTTTTTCAACACTATCACAAGTGCAAAAAGTGTTTTTCCACACTAATACAAGTGCAAAAGTGGTTTCCTGCACCAACACAAGTGCGAAAAGTGGTTTTTCAACACTAACACAAGTGTGAAAAGTGGTTTTTCAACACTAACACAAGTGTGAAAAGTGGTTTTTCAACACTATCACAAGTGCAAAAAGTGTTTTTTCCACACTAATACAAGTGCAAAAATGGTTTCCTGCACCAACACAAGTGCGAAAAGTGGTTTTTCATCACTAACACAAGTGCGAAAAGTGGTTTTTCAACACAAACACAAGTGCGAAAAGTGGTTTTTCAACACTATCACAAGTGCGAAAAGTGTTTTTTCCACACTAATACAAGTGCAAAAGTGGTTTCCTGCACCAACACAAGTGCGAAAAGTGGTTTTTCAACACAAACACAAGTGCGGAAAGTCGTTTTTCAACACTAACACAAGTGCGAAAAGTGGTTTTTCAACACTATCACAAGTGCAAAAAGTGTTTTTTCCACACTAATACAAGTGCAAAAGTGGTTTCTTGCACCAACACAAGTGCGAAAAGTGGTTTTTCAACACCAACACAAGTGCGAAAAGTGGTTTTTCAACACTATCACAAATGCAAAAAGTGTTTTTCCACACTAATACAAGTGCAAAAGTGGTTTCCTGCACCAACACAAGTGCGAAAAGTGGTTTTTCAACACTAACACAAGTGCAAAAAGTGTTTTTTCCACACTAATACAAGTGCAAAAGTGGTTTCCTGCACCAACACAAGTGCGAAAAGTGGTTTTTCAACACTAACACAAGTGCGAAAAGTGGTTTTTCAACACTAACACAAGTGCGAAAAGTGGTTTTTCAACACTATCACAAGTGCAAAAAGTGTTTTTTCCACACTAATACAAGTGCAAAAGTGGTTTCCTGCACCAACACAAGTGCGAAAAGTGGTTTTTCAACACTAACACAAGTGTGAAAAGTGTTTTTTCAACACAAACACAAGTGCGAAAAGTGTTTTTTCCACACTAATACACGTGCAAAAGTGGTTTCCTGCACCAACACAAGTGCGAAAAGTGGTTTTTCAACACTAACACAAGTGCGAAAAGTGGTTTTTCAACACTAACACAAGTGCGAAAAGTGGTTTTTCAACACTATCACAAGTGCGAAAAGTGTTTTTTCCACACTAATACACGTGCAAAAGTGGTTTCCTGCACCAACACAAGTGCGAAAAGTGGTTTTTCAACACTACCACAAGTGCGAAAAGTGGTTTTTCAACACTAACACAAGTGCGAAAAGTGGTTTTTCAACAATATCACAAGTGCAAAAAGTGTTTTTTCCACACTAATACAAGTGCAAAAGTGGTTTCCTGCACCAACACAAGTGCGAAAAGTGGTTTTTCAACACTAACACAAGTGCGAAAAGTGGTTTTTCAACACTATCACAAGTGCAAAAAGTGTTTTTTCCACACTAATGCAAGTGCAAAAGTGGTTTCCTGCACCAACACAAGTGCGAAAAGTGGTTTTTCAACACTAACACAAGTGCGAAAAGTGGTTTTTCAACACTATCACAAGTGCAAAAAGTGTTTTTTCCACACTAATACAAGTGCAAAAGTGGTTTCCTGCACCAACACAAGTGCGAAAAGTGGTTTTTCAACACTAACACAAGTGCGAAAAGTGGTTTTTCAACACTATCACAAGTGCAAAAAGTGTTTTTTTCACACTAATACAAGTGCAAAAGTGGTTTCCTGCACCAACACAAGTGCGAAAAGTGGTTTTTCAACACTAACACAAGTGAGGAAAGTCGTTTTTCAACACTAACACAAGTGCGAAAAGTGGTTTTTCAACACTATCACAAGTGCAAAAAGTGTTTTTTCCCACACTAATACAAGTGCAAAAGTGGTTTCTTGCACCAACACAAGTGCGAAAAGTGGTTTTTCAACACTAACACAAGTGCGAAAAGTGGTTTTTCAACACTATCACAAATGCAAAAAGTGTTTTTTCCACACTAATACAAGTGCAAAAGTGGTTTCCTGCACCAACACAAGTGCGAAAAGTGGTTTTTCAACACTAACACAAGTGCAAAAAGTGTTTTTTCCACACGAATACAAGTGCAAAAGTGGTTTCCTGCACCAACACAAGTGCGAAAAGTGGTTTTTCAACACTAACACAAGTGCGAAAAGTGGTTTTTCAACACTAACACAAGTGCGAAAAGTGGTTTTTCAACACTATCACAAGTGCAAAAAGTGTTTTTTCCACACTAATACAAGTGCAAAAGTGGTTTCCTGCACCAACACAAGTGCGAAAAGTGGTTTTTCAACACTAACACAAGTGCGAAAAGTGGTTTTTCAACACTAACACATGTGCGAAAAGTGGTTTTTCAACACTATCACAAGTGCAAAAAGTGTTTTTTCCACACTAATACAAGTGCAAAAGTGGTTTCCTGCACCAACACAAGTGCGAAAAGTGGTTTTTCAACACTAACACAAGTGCGAAAAGTGGTTTTTCAACACTAACACAAGTGCGAAAAGTGGTTTTTCAACACTATCACATGTGCAAAAAGTGTTTTTTCCACACTAATACAAGTGCAAAAGTGGTTTCCTGCACCAACACAAGTGCGAAAAGTGGTTTTTCAACACTAACACAAGTGCGAAAGTGGTTTTTCAACACAAACACAAGTGCGAAAAGTGTTTTTTCCACACTAATACAAGTGCAAAAGTGGTTTCCTGCACCAACACAAGTGCGTAAAGTGGTTTTTCAACACTAACACAAGTGCGAAAAGTGGTTTTTCAACACTATCACAAGTGCAAAAAGTGTTTTTTCCACACTAATACAAGTGCAAAAGTGGTTTCCTGCACCAACACAAGTGCAAAAAGTGGTTTTTCAACACTAACACAAGTGCGAAAAGTGGTTTTTCAACACTAACACAAGTGCGAAAAGTGGTTTTTCAACACTATCACAAGTGCAAAAAGTGTTTTTTCCACACTAATACAAGTGCAAAAATGGTTTCCTGCACCAACACAAGTGCGGAAAGTGTTTTTTCATCACTAACACAAGTGCGAAAAGTGGTTTTTCAACACAAACACAAGTGCGAAAAGTGTTTTTTCCACACTAATACAAGTGCAAAAGTGGTTTCCTGCACCAACACAAGTGCGTAATGTGGTTTTTCAACACTAACACAAGTGCGAAAAGTGGTTTTTCAACACAATCACAAGTGCAAAAAGTGTTTTTTCCACACCAATACAAGTGCAAAAATGGTTTCCTGCACCAACACAAGTGCGAAAAGTGGTTTTTCATCACTAACACAAGTGCGAAAAGTGGTTTTTCAACACAAACACAAGTGCGAAAAGTGGTTTTTCAACACTATCACAAGTGCGAAAAGTGTTTTTTCCACACTAATACACGTGCAAAAGTGGTTTCCTGCACCAACACAAGTGCGAAAAGTGGTTTTTCAACACTAACACAAGTGCGAAAAGTGGTTTTTCAACAATATCACAAGTGCAAAAAGTGTTTTTTCCACAATAATACAAGTGCAAAAGTGGTTTCCTGCACCAACACAAGTGCGAAAAGTGGTTTTTCAACACTAACACAAGTGCGAAAAGTGGTTTTTCAACACTATCACAAGTGCAAAAAGTGTTTTTTCCACAATAATGCAAGTGCAAAAGTGGTTTCCTGCACAAACACAAGTGCGAAAAGTGGTTTTTCAACACTATCACAAGTGTGAAAAGTGTTTTTTCCACACTAATACACGTGCAAAAGTGGTTTCCTGCACCAACACAAGTGCGAAAAGTGGTTTTTCAACACTAACACAAGTGCGAAAAGTGGTTTTTCAACACTATCACAAGTGCAAAAAGTGTTTTTCCACACTAATACAAGTGCAAAAGTGGTTTCCTGCACCAACACAAGTGCGAAAAGTGGTTTTTCAACACTAACACAAGTGCGGAAAGTCGTTTTTCAACACTAACACAAGTGCGAAAAGTGGTTTTTCAACACTATCACAAGTGCAAAAAGTGTTTTTTCCACACTAATACAAGTGCAAAAGTGGTTTCTTGCACCAACACAAGTGCGAAAAGTGGTTTTTCAACACCAACACAAGTGCGAAAAGTGGTTTTTCAACACTATCACAAATGCAAAAAGTGTTTTTCCACACTAATACAAGTGCAAAAGTGGTTTCCTGCACCAACACAAGTGCGAAAAGTGGTTTTTCAACACTAACACAAGTGCAAAAAGTGTTTTTTCCACACTAATACAAGTGCAAAAGTGGTTTCCTGCACCAACACAAGTGCGAAAAGTGGTTTTTCAACACTAACACAAGTGCGAAAAGTGGTTTTTCAACACTAACACAAGTGCGAAAAGTGGTTTTTCAACACTATCACAAGTGCAAAAAGTGTTTTTTCCACACTAATACAAGTGCAAAAGTGGTTTCCTGCAGCAACACAAGTGCGAAAAGTGGTTTTTCAACACTAACACAAGTGTGAAAAGTGGTTTTTCAACACAAACACAAGTGCGAAAAGTGTTTTTTCCACACTAATACACGTGCAAAAGTGGTTTCCTGCACCAACACAAGTGCGAAAAGTGGTTTTTCAACACTAACACAAGTGCGAAAAGTGGTTTTTCAACACTAACACAAGTGCGAAAAGTGGTTTTTCAACACTATCACAAGTGCGAAAAGTGTTTTTTCCACACTAATACACGTGCAAAAGTGGTTTCCTGCACCAACACAAGTGCGAAAAGTGGTTTTTCAACACTACCACAAGTGCGAAAAGTGGTTTTTCAACACTAACACAAGTGCGAAAAGTGGTTTTTCAACAATATCACAAGTGCAAAAAGTGTTTTTTCCACACTAATACAAGTGCAAAAGTGGTTTCCTGCACCAACACAAGTGCGAAAAGTGGTTTTTCAACACTAACACAAGTGCGAAAAGTGATTTTTCAACACTATCACAAGTGCAAAAAGTGTTTTTTCCACACTAATGCAAGTGCAAAAGTGGTTTCCTGCACCAACACAAGTGCGAAAAGTGGTTTTTCAACACTAACACAAGTGCGAAAAGTGGTTTTTCAACACTATCACAAGTGCAAAAAGTGTTTTTTCCACACTAATACAAGTGCAAAAGTGGTTTCCTGCACCAACACAAGTGCGAAAAGTGGTTTTTCAACACTAACACAAGTGCGAAAAGTGGTTTTTCAACACTATCACAAGTGCAAAAAGTGTTTTTTTCACACTAATACAAGTGCAAAAGTGGTTTCCTGCACCAACACAAGTGCGAAAAGTGGTTTTTCAACACTAACACAAGTGAGGAAAGTCGTTTTTCAACACTAACACAAGTGCGAAAAGTGGTTTTTCAACACTATCACAAGTGCAAAAAGTGTTTTTTCCACACTAATACAAGTGCAAAAGTGGTTTCTTGCACCAACACAAGTGCGAAAAGTGGTTTTTCAACACTAACACAAGTGCGAAAAGTGGTTTTTCAACACTATCACAAATGCAAAAAGTGTTTTTTCCACACTAATACAAGTGCAAAAGTGGTTTCCTGCACCAACACAAGTGCGAAAAGTGGTTTTTCAACACTAACACAAGTGCAAAAAGTGTTTTTTCCACACGAATACAAGTGCAAAAGTGGTTTCCTGCACCAACACAAGTGCGAAAAGTGGTTTTTCAACACTAACACAAGTGCGAAAAGTGGTTTTTCAACACTAACACAAGTGCGAAAAGTGGTTTTTCAACACTATCACAAGTGCAAAAAGTGTTTTTTCCACACTAATACAAGTGCAAAAGTGGTTTCCTGCACCAACACAAGTGCGAAAAGTGGTTTTTCAACACTAACACAAGTGCGAAAAGTGGTTTTTCAACACTAACACATGTGCGAAAAGTGGTTTTTCAACACTATCACAAGTGCAAAAAGTGTTTTTTCCACACTAATACAAGTGCAAAAGTGGTTTCCTGCACCAACACAAGTGCGAAAAGTGGTTTTTCAACACTAACACAAGTGCGAAAAGTGGTTTTTCAACACTAACACAAGTGCGAAAAGTGGTTTTTCAACACTATCACATGTGCAAAAAGTGTTTTTTCCACACTAATACAAGTGCAAAAGTGGTTTCCTGCACCAACACAAGTGCGAAAAGTGGTTTTTCAACACTAACACAAGTGCGAAAAGTGGTTTTTCAACACAAACACAAGTGCGAAAAGTGTTTTTTCCACACTAATACAAGTGCAAAAGTGGTTTCCTGCACCAACACAAGTGCGTAAAGTGGTTTTTCAACACTAACACAAGTGCGAAAAGTGGTTTTTCAACACTATCACAAGTGCAAAAAGTGTTTTTTCCACACTAATACAAGTGCAAAAGTGGTTTCCTGCACCAACACAAGTGCAAAAAGTGGTTTTTCAACACTAACACAAGTGCGAAAAGTGGTTTTTCAACACTAACACAAGTGCGAAAAGTGGTTTTTCAACACTATCACAAGTGCAAAAAGTGTTTTTTCCACACTAATACAAGTGCAAAAATGGTTTCCTGCACCAACACAAGTGCGGAAAGTGTTTTTTCATCACTAACACAAGTGCGAAAAGTGGTTTTTCAACACAAACACAAGTGCGAAAAGTGTTTTTTCCACACTAATACAAGTGCAAAAGTGGTTTCCTGCACCAACACAAGTGCGTAATGTGGTTTTTCAACACTAACACAAGTGCGAAAAGTGGTTTTTCAACACAATCACAAGTGCAAAAAGTGTTTTTTCCACACCAATACAAGTGCAAAAATGGTTTCCTGCACCAACACAAGTGCGAAAAGTGGTTTTTCATCACTAACACAAGTGCGAAAAGTGGTTTTTCAACACAAACACAAGTGCGAAAAGTGGTTTTTCAACACTATCACAAGTGCGAAAAGTGTTTTTTCCACACTAATACACGTGCAAAAGTGGTTTCCTGCACCAACACAAGTGCGAAAAGTGGTTTTTCAACACTAACACAAGTGCGAAAAGTGGTTTTTCAACAATATCACAAGTGCAAAAAGTGTTTTTTCCACAATAATACAAGTGCAAAAGTGGTTTCCTGCACCAACATAAGTGCGAAAAGTGGTTTTTCAACACTAACACAAGTGCGAAAAGTGGTTTTTCAACACTATCACAAGTGCAAAAAGTGTTTTTTCCACACTAATACAAGTGCAAAAGTGGTTTCCTGCACCAACACAAGTGCAAAAAGTGGTTTTTCAACACTAACACAAGTGCGAAAAGTGGTTTTTCAACACTAACACAAGTGCGAAAAGTGGTTTTTCAACACTATCACAAGTGCAAAAAGTGTTTTTTCCACACTAATACAAGTGCAAAAATGGTTTCCTGCACCAACACAAGTGCGGAAAGTGTTTTTTCATCACTAACACAAGTGCGAAAAGTGGTTTTTCAACACAAACACAAGTGCGAAAAGTGTTTTTTCCACACTAATACAAGTGCAAAAGTGGTTTCCTGCACCAACACAAGTGCGTAATGTGGTTTTTCAACACTAACACAAGTGCGAAAAGTGGTTTTTCAACACAATCACAAGTGCAAAAAGTGTTTTTTCCACACCAATACAAGTGCAAAAGTGGTTTCCTGCACCAACACAAGTGCGAAAAGTGGTTTTTCCACAATAATACAAGTGCAAAAGTGGTTTCCTGCACAAACACAAGTGCGAAAAGTGGTTTTTCAACACTATCACAAGTGTGAAAAGTGTTTTTTCCACACTAATACACGTGCAAAAGTGGTTTCCTGCACCAACACAAGTGCGAAAAGTGGTTTTTCAACACTAACACAAGTGCGAAAAGTGGTTTTTCAACACTATCACAAGTGCAAAAAGTGTTTTTCCACACTAATACAAGTGCAAAAGTGGTTTCCTGCACCAACACAAGTGCGAAAAGTGGTTTTTCAACACTAACACAAGTGTGAAAAGTGGTTTTTCAACACAAACACAAGTGCGAAAAGTGTTTTTTCCACACTAATACACGTGCAAAAGTGGTTTCCTGCACCAACACAAGTGCGAAAAGTGGTTTTTCAACACTATCACAAGTGCAAAAAGTGTTTTTTCCACACTAATACAAGTGCAAAAGTGGTTTCCTGCACCAACACAAGTGCGAAAAGTGGTTTTTCAACACTAACACAAGTGCGAAAAGTGGTATTTCAACACAAACACAAGTGCGAAAAGTGTTTTTTCCACACTAATACAAGTGCAAAAGTGGTTTCCTGCACCAACACAAGTGCGTAAAGTGGTTTTTCAACACTAACACAAGTGCAAAAAGTGGTTTTTCAACACTATCACAAGTGCAAAAAGTGTTTTTTCCACACTAATACAAGTGCAAAAGTGGTTTCCTGCACCAACACAAGTGCAAAAAGTGGTTTTTCAACACTAACACAAGTGCGAAAAGTGGTTTTTCAACACTAACACAAGTGCGAAAAGTGGTTTTTCAACACTATCACAAGTGCAAAAAGTGTTTTTTCCACACTAATACAAGTGCAAAAATGGTTTCCTGCACCAACACAAGTGCGGAAAGTGTTTTTTCATCACTAACACAAGTGCGAAAAGTGGGTTTTCAACACAAACACAAGTGCGAAAAGTGTTTTTTCCACACTAATACAAGTGCAAAAGTGGTTTCCTGCACCAACACAAGTGCATAATGTGGTTTTTCAACACTAACACAAGTGCGAAAAGTGGTTTTTCAACACAATCACAAGTGCAAAAAGTGTTTTTTCCACACCAATACAAGTGCAAAAATGGTTTCCTGCACCAACACAAGTGCGAAAAGTGGTTTTTCATCACTAACACAAGTGCGAAAAGTGGTTTTTCAACACAAACACAAGTGCGAAAAGTGGTTTTTCAACACTATCACAAGTGCGAAAAGTGTTTTTTCCACACTAATACACGTGCAAAAGTGGTTTCCTGCACCAACACAAGTGCGAAAAGTGGTTTTTCAACACTAACACAAGTGCGAAAAGTGGTTTTTCAACAATATCACAAGTGCAAAAAGTGTTTTTTCCACAATAATACAAGTGCAAAAGTGGTTTCCTGCACCAACACAAGTGCGAAAAGTGGTTTTTCAACACTAACACAAGTGCGAAAAGTGGTTTTTCAACACTATCACAAGTGCAAAAAGTGTTTTTTCCACAATAATGCAAGTGCAAAAGTGGTTTCCTGCACAAACACAAGTGCGAAAAGTGGTTTTTCAACACTATCACAAGTGTGAAAAGTGTTTTTTCCACACTAATACACGTGCAAAAGTGGTTTCCTGCACCAACACAAGTGCGAAAAGTGGTTTTTCAACACTAACACAAGTGCGAAAAGTGGTTTTTCAACACTATCACAAGTGCAAAAAGTGTTTTTCCACACTAATACAAGTGCAAAAGTGGTTTCCTGCACCAACACAAGTGCGAAAAGTGGTTTTTCAACACTAACACAAGTGTGAAAAGTGGTTTTTCAACACTAACACAAGTGTGAAAAGTGGTTTTTCAACACTATCACAAGTGCAAAAAGTGTTTTTTCCACACTAATACAAGTGCAAAAATGGTTTCCTGCACCAACACAAGTGCGAAAAGTGGTTTTTCATCACTAACACAAGTGCGAAAAGTGGTTTTTCAACACAAACACAAGTGCGAAAAGTGGTTTTTCAACACTATCACAAGTGCGAAAAGTGTTTTTTCCACACTAATACACGTGCAAAAGTGGTTTCCTGCACCAACACAAGTGCAAAAAGTGGTTTTCAACACTAACACAAGTGCGAAAAGTGGTTTTTCAACACTAACACAAGTGCGAAAAGTTGTTTTTCAACAATATCACAAGTGCAAAAAGTGTTTTTTCCACACTAATACAAGTGCAAAAGTGGTTTCCTGCACCAACACAAGTGCGAAAAGTGGTTTTTCAACACTAACACAAGTGCGAAAAGTGGTTTTTCAACACTATCACAAGTGCAAAAAGTGTTTTTTCCACACTAATGCAAGTGCAAAAGTGGTTTCCTGCACCAACACAAGTGCGAAAAGTGGTTTTTCAACACTAACACAAGTGCGAAAAGTGGTTTTTCAACACTATCACAAGTGCAAAAAGTGTTTTTTTCACACTAATACAAGTGCAAAAGTGGTTTCCTGCACCAACACAAGTGCGAAAAGTGGTTTTTCAACACTAACACAAGTGCGGAAAGTCGTTTTTCAACACTAACACAAGTGCGAAAAGTGGTTTTTCAACACTATCACAAGTGCAAAAAGTGTTTTTTCCACACTAATGCAAGTGCAAAAGTGGTTTACTGCACCAACACAAGTGCGAAAAGTGGTTTTTCAACACTAACACAAGTGCGAAAAGTGGTTTTTCAACACTATCACAAGTGCAAAAAGTGTTTTTTCCACACTAATACAAGTGCAAAAGTGGTTTCCTGCACCAACACAAGTGCGAAAAGTGGTTTTTCAACACTAACACAAGTGCGAAAAGTGGTTTTTCAACACTATCACAAGTGCAAAAAGTGTTTTTTTCACACTAATACAAGTGCAAAAGTGGTTTATTGCACCAACAGAAGTGCGAAAAGTGGTTTTTCAACACTAACACAAGTGCGAAAAGTGGTTTTTCAACACTATCACAAATGCAAAAAGTGTTTTTTCCACACTAATACAAGTGCAAAAGTGGTTTCCTGCACCAACACAAGTGCGAAAAGTGGTTTTTCAACACTAACACAAGTGCGAAAAGTGGTTTTTCAACACTATCACAAGTGCAAAAAGTGTTTTTTCCACACTAATGCAAGTGCAAAAGTGGTTTCCTGCACCAACACAAGTGCGAAAAGTGGTTTTTCAACACTAACACAAGTGCGAAAAGTGGTTTTTCAACACTATCACAAGTGCAAAAAGTGTTTTTTCCACACTAATACAAGTGCAAAAGTGGTTTCCTGCACCAACACAAGTGCGAAAAGTGGTTTTTCAACACTAACACAAGTGCTAAAAGTGGTTTTTCAACACTAACACAAGTGCAAAAAGTGTTTTTTTCACACTAATACAAGTGCAAAAGTGGTTTCCTGCACCAACACAAGTGCGAAAAGTGGTTTTTCAACACTAACACAAGTGCGGAAAGTCGTTTTTCAACACTAACACAAGTGCGAAAAGTGGTTTTTCAACACTATCACAAGTGCAAAAAGTGTTTTTTCCACACTAATACAAGTGCAAAAGTGGTTTCTTGCACCAACACAAGTGCGAAAAGTGGTTTTTCAACACTAACACAAGTGCGAAAAGTGGTTTTTCAACACTATCACAAATGCAAAAAGTGTTTTTTCCACACTAATACAAGTGCAAAAGTGGTTTCCTGCACCAACACAAGTGCGAAAAGTGTTTTTTCAACACTAACACAAGTGCGAAAAGTGGTTTTTCAACACTAACACATGTGCGAAAAGTGGTTTTTCAACACTATCACAAGTGCAAAAAGTGTTTTTTCCACACTAATACAAGTGCAAAAGTGGTTTCCTGCACCAACACAAGTGCGAAAAGTGGTTTTTCAACACTAACACAAGTGCGAAAAGTGGTTTTTCAACACTAACACAAGTGCGAAAAGTGGTTTTTCAACACTATCACAAGTGCAAAAAGTGTTTTTTCCACACTAATACAAGTGCAAAAGTGGTTTTTCAACACTAACACAAGTGAGGAAAGTCGTTTTTCAACACTAACACAAGTGCGAAAAGTGGTTTTTCAACACTATCACAAGTGCAAAAAGTGTTTTTTCCACACTAATACAAGTGCAAAAGTGGTTTCTTGCACCAACACAAGTGCGAAAAGTGGTTTTTCAACACTAACACAAGTGCGAAAAGTGGTTTTTCAACACTATCACAAATGCAAAAAGTGTTTTTTCCACACTAATACAAGTGCAAAAGTGGTTTCCTGCACCAACACAAGTGCGAAAAGTGGTTTTTCAACACTAACACAAGTGCAAAAAGTGTTTTTTCCACACGAATACAAGTGCAAAAGTGGTTTCCTGCACCAACACAAGTGCGAAAAGTGGTTTTTCAACACTAACACAAGTGCGAAAAGTGGTTTTTCAACACTAACACAAGTGCGAAAAGTGGTTTTTCAACACTATCACAAGTGCAAAAAGTGTTTTTTCCACACTAATACAAGTGCAAAAGTGGTTTCCTGCACCAACACAAGTGCGAAAAGTGGTTTTTCAACACTAACACAAGTGCGAAAAGTGGTTTTTCAACACTAACACATGTGCGAAAAGTGGTTTTTCAACACTATCACAAGTGCAAAAAGTGTTTTTTCCACACTAATACAAGTGCAAAAGTGGTTTCCTGCACCAACACAAGTGCGAAAAGTGGTTTTTCAACACTAACACAAGTGCGAAAAGTGGTTTTTCAACACTAACACAAGTGCGAAAAGTGGTTTTTCAACACTATCACATGTGCAAAAAGTGTTTTTTCCACACTAATACAAGTGCAAAAGTGGTTTCCTGCACCAACACAAGTGCGAAAAGTGGTTTTTCAACACTAACACAAGTGCGAAAAGTGGTTTTTCAACACAAACACAAGTGCGAAAAGTGGTTTTTCAACACTATCACAAGTGCAAAAAGTGTTTTTTCCACACTAATACAAGTGCAAAAGTGGTTTCCTGCACCAACACAAGTGCGAAAAGTGGTTTTTCAACACTAACACAAGTGCGAAAAGTGGTTTTTCAACACTAACACATGTGCGAAAAGTGGTTTTTCAACACTATCACAAGTGCAAAAAGTGTTTTTTCCACACTAATACAAGTGCAAAAGTGGTTTCCTGCACCAACACAAGTGCGAAAAGTGGTTTTTCAACACTAACACAAGTGCGAAAAGTGGTTTTTCAACACTAACACAAGTGCGAAAAGTGGTTTTTCAACACTATCACATGTGCAAAAAGTGTTTTTTCCACACTAATACAAGTGCAAAAGTGGTTTCCTGCACCAACACAAGTGCGAAAAGTGGTTTTTCAACACTAACACAAGTGCGAAAAGTGGTTTTTCAACACAAACACAAGTGCGAAAAGTGTTTTTTCCACACTAATACAAGTGCAAAAGTGGTTTCCTGCACCAACACAAGTGCGTAAAGTGGTTTTTCAACACTAACACAAGTGCGAAAAGTGGTTTTTCAACACTATCACAAGTGCAAAAAGTGTTTTTTCCACACTAATACAAGTGCAAAAGTGGTTTCCTGCACCAACACAAGTGCAAAAAGTGGTTTTTCAACACTAACACAAGTGCGAAAAGTGGTTTTTCAACACTAACACAAGTGCGAAAAGTGGTTTTTCAACACTATCACAAGTGCAAAAAGTGTTTTTTCCACACTAATACAAGTGCAAAAATGGTTTCCTGCACCAACACAAGTGCGGAAAGTGTTTTTTCATCACTAACACAAGTGCGAAAAGTGGTTTTTCAACACAAACACAAGTGCGAAAAGTGTTTTTTCCACACTAATACAAGTGCAAAAGTGGTTTCCTGCACCAACACAAGTGCGTAATGTGGTTTTTCAACACTAACACAAGTGCGAAAAGTGGTTTTTCAACACAATCACAAGTGCAAAAAGTGTTTTTTCCACACCAATACAAGTGCAAAAATGGTTTCCTGCACCAACACAAGTGCGAAAAGTGGTTTTTCATCACTAACACAAGTGCGAAAAGTGGTTTTTCAACACAAACACAAGTGCGAAAAGTGGTTTTTCAACACTATCACAAGTGCGAAAAGTGTTTTTTCCACACTAATACACGTGCAAAAGTGGTTTCCTGCACCAACACAAGTGCGAAAAGTGGTTTTTCAACACTAACACAAGTGCGAAAAGTGGTTTTTCAACAATATCACAAGTGCAAAAAGTGTTTTTTCCACACTAATACAAGTGCAAAAGTGGTTTCCTGCACCAACACAAGTGCGAAAAGTGGTTTTTCAACACTAACACAAGTGCGAAAAGTGGTTTTTCAACACTAACACAAGTGCGAAAAGTGGTTTTTCAACACTATCACATGTGCAAAAAGTGTTTTTTCCACACTAATACAAGTGCAAAAGTGGTTTCCTGCACCAACACAAGTGCGAAAAGTGGTTTTTCAACACTAACACAAGTGCGAAAAGTGGTTTTTCCACACAAACACAAGTGCGAAAAGTGTTTTTTCCACACTAATACAAGTGCAAAAGTGGTTTCCTGCACCAACACAAGTGCGTAAAGTGGTTTTTCAACACTAACACAAGTGCGAAAAGTGGTTTTTCAACACTATCACAAGTGCAAAAAGTGTTTTTTCCACACTAATACAAGTGCAAAAGTGGTTTCCTGCACCAACACAAGTGCAAAAAGTGGTTTTTCAACACTAACACAAGTGCGAAAAGTGGTTTTTCAACACTAACACAAGTGCGAAAAGTGGTTTTTCAACACTATCACAAGTGCAAAAAGTGTTTTTTCCACACTAATACAAGTGCAAAAATGGTTTCCTGCACCAACACAAGTGCGGAAAGTGTTTTTTCATCACTAACACAAGTGCGAAAAGTGGTTTTTCAACACAAACACAAGTGCGAAAAGTGTTTTTTCCACACTAATACAAGTGCAAAAGTGGTTTCCTGCACCAACACAAGTGCGTAATGTGGTTTTTCAACACTAACACAAGTGCGAAAAGTGGTTTTTCAACACAATCACAAGTGCAAAAAGTGTTTTTTCCACACCAATACAAGTGCAAAAATGGTTTCCTGCACCAACACAAGTGCGAAAAGTGGTTTTTCATCACTAACACAAGTGCGAAAAGTGGTTTTTCAACACAAACACAAGTGCGAAAAGTGGTTTTTCAACACTATCACAAGTGCGAAAAGTGTTTTTTCCACACTAATACACGTGCAAAAGTGGTTTCCTGCACCAACACAAGTGCGAAAAGTGGTTTTTCAACACTAACACAAGTGCGAAAAGTGGTTTTTCAACAATATCACAAGTGCAAAAAGTGTTTTTTCCACAATAATACAAGTGCAAAAGTGGTTTCCTGCACCAACATAAGTGCGAAAAGTGGTTTTTCAACACTAACACAAGTGCGAAAAGTGGTTTTTCAACACTATCACAAGTGCAAAAAGTGTTTTTTCCACACTAATACAAGTGCAAAAGTGGTTTCCTGCACCAACACAAGTGCAAAAAGTGGTTTTTCAACACTAACACAAGTGCGAAAAGTGGTTTTTCAACACTAACACAAGTGCGAAAAGTGGTTTTTCAACACTATCACAAGTGCAAAAAGTGTTTTTTCCACACTAATACAAGTGCAAAAATGGTTTCCTGCACCAACACAAGTGCGGAAAGTGTTTTTTCATCACTAACACAAGTGCGAAAAGTGGTTTTTCAACACAAACACAAGTGCGAAAAGTGTTTTTTCCACACTAATACAAGTGCAAAAGTGGTTTCCTGCACCAACACAAGTGCGTAATGTGGTTTTTCAACACTAACACAAGTGCGAAAAGTGGTTTTTCAACACAATCACAAGTGCAAAAAGTGTTTTTTCCACACCAATACAAGTGCAAAAGTGGTTTCCTGCACCAACACAAGTGCGAAAAGTGGTTTTTCCACAATAATACAAGTGCAAAAGTGGTTTCCTGCACAAACACAAGTGCGAAAAGTGGTTTTTCAACACTATCACAAGTGTGAAAAGTGTTTTTTCCACACTAATACACGTGCAAAAGTGGTTTCCTGCACCAACACAAGTGCGAAAAGTGGTTTTTCAACACTAACACAAGTGCGAAAAGTGGTTTTTCAACACTATCACAAGTGCAAAAAGTGTTTTTCCACACTAATACAAGTGCAAAAGTGGTTTCCTGCACCAACACAAGTGCGAAAAGTGGTTTTTCAACACTAACACAAGTGTGAAAAGTGGTTTTTCAACACAAACACAAGTGCGAAAAGTGTTTTTTCCACACTAATACACGTGCAAAAGTGGTTTCCTGCACCAACACAAGTGCGAAAAGTGGTTTTTCAACACTATCACAAGTGCAAAAAGTGTTTTTTCCACACTAATACAAGTGCAAAAGTGGTTTCCTGCACCAACACAAGTGCGAAAAGTGGTTTTTCAACACTAACACAAGTGCGAAAAGTGGTATTTCAACACAAACACAAGTGCGAAAAGTGTTTTTTCCACACTAATACAAGTGCAAAAGTGGTTTCCTGCACCAACACAAGTGCGTAAAGTGGTTTTTCAACACTAACACAAGTGCAAAAAGTGGTTTTTCAACACTATCACAAGTGCAAAAAGTGTTTTTTCCACACTAATACAAGTGCAAAAGTGGTTTCCTGCACCAACACAAGTGCAAAAAGTGGTTTTTCAACACTAACACAAGTGCGAAAAGTGGTTTTTCAACACTAACACAAGTGCGAAAAGTGGTTTTTCAACACTATCACAAGTGCAAAAAGTGTTTTTTCCACACTAATACAAGTGCAAAAATGGTTTCCTGCACCAACACAAGTGCGGAAAGTGTTTTTTCATCACTAACACAAGTGCGAAAAGTGGGTTTTCAACACAAACACAAGTGCGAAAAGTGTTTTTTCCACACTAATACAAGTGCAAAAGTGGTTTCCTGCACCAACACAAGTGCATAATGTGGTTTTTCAACACTAACACAAGTGCGAAAAGTGGTTTTTCAACACAATCACAAGTGCAAAAAGTGTTTTTTCCACACCAATACAAGTGCAAAAATGGTTTCCTGCACCAACACAAGTGCGAAAAGTGGTTTTTCATCACTAACACAAGTGCGAAAAGTGGTTTTTCAACACAAACACAAGTGCGAAAAGTGGTTTTTCAACACTATCACAAGTGCGAAAAGTGTTTTTTCCACACTAATACACGTGCAAAAGTGGTTTCCTGCACCAACACAAGTGCGAAAAGTGGTTTTTCAACACTAACACAAGTGCGAAAAGTGGTTTTTCAACAATATCACAAGTGCAAAAAGTGTTTTTTCCACAATAATACAAGTGCAAAAGTGGTTTCCTGCACCAACACAAGTGCGAAAAGTGGTTTTTCAACACTAACACAAGTGCGAAAAGTGGTTTTTCAACACTATCACAAGTGCAAAAAGTGTTTTTTCCACAATAATGCAAGTGCAAAAGTGGTTTCCTGCACAAACACAAGTGCGAAAAGTGGTTTTTCAACACTATCACAAGTGTGAAAAGTGTTTTTTCCACACTAATACACGTGCAAAAGTGGTTTCCTGCACCAACACAAGTGCGAAAAGTGGTTTTTCAACACTAACACAAGTGCGAAAAGTGGTTTTTCAACACTATCACAAGTGCAAAAAGTGTTTTTCCACACTAATACAAGTGCAAAAGTGGTTTCCTGCACCAACACAAGTGCGAAAAGTGGTTTTTCAACACTAACACAAGTGTGAAAAGTGGTTTTTCAACACTAACACAAGTGTGAAAAGTGGTTTTTCAACACTATCACAAGTGCAAAAAGTGTTTTTTCCACACTAATACAAGTGCAAAAATGGTTTCCTGCACCAACACAAGTGCGAAAAGTGGTTTTTCATCACTAACACAAGTGCGAAAAGTGGTTTTTCAACACAAACACAAGTGCGAAAAGTGGTTTTTCAACACTATCACAAGTGCGAAAAGTGTTTTTTCCACACTAATACACGTGCAAAAGTGGTTTCCTGCACCAACACAAGTGCAAAAAGTGGTTTTCAACACTAACACAAGTGCGAAAAGTGGTTTTTCAACACTAACACAAGTGCGAAAAGTTGTTTTTCAACAATATCACAAGTGCAAAAAGTGTTTTTTCCACACTAATACAAGTGCAAAAGTGGTTTCCTGCACCAACACAAGTGCGAAAAGTGGTTTTTCAACACTAACACAAGTGCGAAAAGTGGTTTTTCAACACTATCACAAGTGCAAAAAGTGTTTTTTCCACACTAATGCAAGTGCAAAAGTGGTTTCCTGCACCAACACAAGTGCGAAAAGTGGTTTTTCAACACTAACACAAGTGCGAAAAGTGGTTTTTCAACACTATCACAAGTGCAAAAAGTGTTTTTTTCACACTAATACAAGTGCAAAAGTGGTTTCCTGCACCAACACAAGTGCGAAAAGTGGTTTTTCAACACTAACACAAGTGCGGAAAGTCGTTTTTCAACACTAACACAAGTGCGAAAAGTGGTTTTTCAACACTATCACAAGTGCAAAAAGTGTTTTTTCCACACTAATGCAAGTGCAAAAGTGGTTTACTGCACCAACACAAGTGCGAAAAGTGGTTTTTCAACACTAACACAAGTGCGAAAAGTGGTTTTTCAACACTATCACAAGTGCAAAAAGTGTTTTTTCCACACTAATACAAGTGCAAAAGTGGTTTCCTGCACCAACACAAGTGCGAAAAGTGGTTTTTCAACACTAACACAAGTGCGAAAAGTGGGTTTTCAACACTATCACAAGTGCAAAAAGTGTTTTTTTCACACTAATACAAGTGCAAAAGTGGTTTATTGCACCAACAGAAGTGCGAAAAGTGGTTTTTCAACACTAACACAAGTGCGAAAAGTGGTTTTTCAACACTATCACAAATGCAAAAAGTGTTTTTTCCACACTAATACAAGTGCAAAAGTGGTTTCCTGCACCAACACAAGTGCGAAAAGTGGTTTTTCAACACTAACACAAGTGCGAAAAGTGGTTTTTCAACACTATCACAAGTGCAAAAAGTGTTTTTTCCACACTAATGCAAGTGCAAAAGTGGTTTCCTGCACCAACACAAGTGCGAAAAGTGGTTTTTCAACACTAACACAAGTGCGAAAAGTGGTTTTTCAACACTATCACAAGTGCAAAAAGTGTTTTTTCCACACTAATACAAGTGCAAAAGTGGTTTCCTGCACCAACACAAGTGCGAAAAGTGGTTTTTCAACACTAACACAAGTGCTAAAAGTGGTTTTTCAACACTAACACAAGTGCAAAAAGTGTTTTTTTCACACTAATACAAGTGCAAAAGTGGTTTCCTGCACCAACACAAGTGCGAAAAGTGGTTTTTCAACACTAACACAAGTGCGGAAAGTCGTTTTTCAACACTAACACAAGTGCGAAAAGTGGTTTTTCAACACTATCACAAGTGCAAAAAGTGTTTTTTCCACACTAATACAAGTGCAAAAGTGGTTTCTTGCACCAACACAAGTGCGAAAAGTGGTTTTTCAACACTAACACAAGTGCGAAAAGTGGTTTTTCAACACTATCACAAATGCAAAAAGTGTTTTTTCCACACTAATACAAGTGCAAAAGTGGTTTCCTGCACCAACACAAGTGCGAAAAGTGTTTTTTCAACACTAACACAAGTGCGAAAAGTGGTTTTTCAACACTAACACATGTGCGAAAAGTGGTTTTTCAACACTATCACAAGTGCAAAAAGTGTTTTTTCCACACTAATACAAGTGCAAAAGTGGTTTCCTGCACCAACACAAGTGCGAAAAGTGGTTTTTCAACACTAACACAAGTGCGAAAAGTGGTTTTTCAACACTAACACAAGTGCGAAAAGTGGTTTTTCAACACTATCACAAGTGCAAAAAGTGTTTTTTCCACACTAATACAAGTGCAAAAGTGGTTTTTCAACACTAACACAAGTGAGGAAAGTCGTTTTTCAACACTAACACAAGTGCGAAAAGTGGTTTTTCAACACTATCACAAGTGCAAAAAGTGTTTTTTCCACACTAATACAAGTGCAAAAGTGGTTTCTTGCACCAACACAAGTGCGAAAAGTGGTTTTTCAACACTAACACAAGTGCGAAAAGTGGTTTTTCAACACTATCACAAATGCAAAAAGTGTTTTTTCCACACTAATACAAGTGCAAAAGTGGTTTCCTGCACCAACACAAGTGCGAAAAGTGGTTTTTCAACACTAACACAAGTGCAAAAAGTGTTTTTTCCACACGAATACAAGTGCAAAAGTGGTTTCCTGCACCAACACAAGTGCGAAAAGTGGTTTTTCAACACTAACACAAGTGCGAAAAGTGGTTTTTCAACACTAACACAAGTGCGAAAAGTGGTTTTTCAACACTATCACAAGTGCAAAAAGTGTTTTTTCCACACTAATACAAGTGCAAAAGTGGTTTCCTGCACCAACACAAGTGCGAAAAGTGGTTTTTCAACACTAACACAAGTGCGAAAAGTGGTTTTTCAACACTAACACATGTGCGAAAAGTGGTTTTTCAACACTATCACAAGTGCAAAAAGTGTTTTTTCCACACTAATACAAGTGCAAAAGTGGTTTCCTGCACCAACACAAGTGCGAAAAGTGGTTTTTCAACACTAACACAAGTGCGAAAAGTGGTTTTTCAACACTAACACAAGTGCGAAAAGTGGTTTTTCAACACTATCACATGTGCAAAAAGTGTTTTTTCCACACTAATACAAGTGCAAAAGTGGTTTCCTGCACCAACACAAGTGCGAAAAGTGGTTTTTCAACACTAACACAAGTGCGAAAAGTGGTTTTTCAACACAAACACAAGTGCGAAAAGTGTTTTTTCCACACTAATACAAGTGCAAAAGTGGTTTCCTGCACCAACACAAGTGCGTAAAGTGGTTTTTCAACACTAACACAAGTGCGAAAAGTGGTTTTTCAACACTATCACAAGTGCAAAAAGTGTTTTTTCCACACTAATACAAGTGCAAAAGTGGTTTCCTGCACCAACACAAGTGCAAAAAGTGGTTTTTCAACACTAACACAAGTGCGAAAAGTGGTTTTTCAACACTAACACAAGTGCGAAAAGTGGTTTTTCAACACTATCACAAGTGCAAAAAGTGTTTTTTCCACACTAATACAAGTGCAAAAATGGTTTCCTGCACCAACACAAGTGCGGAAAGTGTTTTTTCATCACTAACACAAGTGCGAAAAGTGGTTTTTCAACACAAACACAAGTGCGAAAAGTGTTTTTTCCACACTAATACAAGTGCAAAAGTGGTTTCCTGCACCAACACAAGTGCGTAATGTGGTTTTTCAACACTAACACAAGTGCGAAAAGTGGTTTTTCAACACAATCACAAGTGCAAAAAGTGTTTTTTCCACACCAATACAAGTGCAAAAATGGTTTCCTGCACCAACACAAGTGCGAAAAGTGGTTTTTCATCACTAACACAAGTGCGAAAAGTGGTTTTTCAACACAAACACAAGTGCGAAAAGTGGTTTTTCAACACTATCACAAGTGCGAAAAGTGTTTTTTCCACACTAATACACGTGCAAAAGTGGTTTCCTGCACCAACACAAGTGCGAAAAGTGGTTTTTCAACACTAACACAAGTGCGAAAAGTGGTTTTTCAACAATATCACAAGTGCAAAAAGTGTTTTTTCCACAATAATACAAGTGCAAAAGTGGTTTCCTGCACCAACACAAGTGCGAAAAGTGGTTTTTCAACACTAACACAAGTGCGAAAAGTGGTTTTTCAACACTATCACAAGTGCAAAAAGTGTTTTTTCCACAATAATGCAAGTGCAAAAGTGGTTTCCTGCACAAACACAAGTGCGAAAAGTGGTTTTTCAACACTATCACAAGTGTGAAAAGTGTTTTTTCCACACTAATACACGTGCAAAAGTGGTTTCCTGCACCAACACAAGTGCGAAAAGTGGTTTTTCAACACTAACACAAGTGCGAAAAGTGGTTTTTCAACACTATCACAAGTGCAAAAAGTGTTTTTCCACACTAATACAAGTGCAAAAGTGGTTTCCTGCACCAACACAAGTGCGAAAAGTGGTTTTTCAACACTAACACAAGTGTGAAAAGTGGTTTTTCAACACAAACACAAGTGCGAAAAGTGTTTTTTCCACACTAATACACGTGCAAAAGTGGTTTCCTGCACCAACACAAGTGCGAAAAGTGGTTTTTCAACACTATCACAAGTGCAAAAAGTGTTTTTTCCACACTAATACAAGTGCAAAAGTGGTTTCCTGCACCAACACAAGTGCGAAAAGTGGTTTTTCAACACTAACACAAGTGCGAAAAGTGGTTTTTCAACACAAACACAAGTGCGAAAAGTGTTTTTTCCACACTAATACAAGTGCAAAAGTGGTTTCCTGCACCAACACAAGTGCGTAAAGTGGTTTTTCAACACTAACACAAGTGCAAAAAGTGGTTTTTCAACACTATCACAAGTGCAAAAAGTGTTTTTTCCACACTAATACAAGTGCAAAAGTGGTTTCCTGCACCAACACAAGTGCAAAAAGTGGTTTTTCAACACTAACACAAGTGCGAAAAGTGGTTTTTCAACACTAACACAAGTGCGAAAAGTGGTTTTTCAACACTATCACAAGTGCAAAAAGTGTTTTTTCCACACTAATACAAGTGCAAAAATGGTTTCCTGCACCAACACAAGTGCGGAAAGTGTTTTTTCATCACTAACACAAGTGCGAAAAGTGGGTTTTCAACACAAACACAAGTGCGAAAAGTGTTTTTTCCACACTAATACAAGTGCAAAAGTGGTTTCCTGCACCAACACAAGTGCATAATGTGGTTTTTCAACACTAACACAAGTGCGAAAAGTGGTTTTTCAACACAATCACAAGTGCAAAAAGTGTTTTTTCCACACCAATACAAGTGCAAAAATGGTTTCCTGCACCAACACAAGTGCGAAAAGTGGTTTTTCATCACTAACACAAGTGCGAAAAGTGGTTTTTCAACACAAACACAAGTGCGAAAAGTGGTTTTTCAACACTATCACAAGTGCGAAAAGTGTTTTTTCCACACTAATACACGTGCAAAAGTGGTTTCCTGCACCAACACAAGTGCGAAAAGTGGTTTTTCAACACTAACACAAGTGCGAAAAGTGGTTTTTCAACAATATCACAAGTGCAAAAAGTGTTTTTTCCACAATAATACAAGTGCAAAAGTGGTTTCCTGCACCAACACAAGTGCGAAAAGTGGTTTTTCAACACTAACACAAGTGCGAAAAGTGGTTTTTCAACACTATCACAAGTGCAAAAAGTGTTTTTTCCACAATAATGCAAGTGCAAAAGTGGTTTCCTGCACAAACACAAGTGCGAAAAGTGGTTTTTCAACACTATCACAAGTGTGAAAAGTGTTTTTTCCACACTAATACACGTGCAAAAGTGGTTTCCTGCACCAACACAAGTGCGAAAAGTGGTTTTTCAACACTAACACAAGTGCGAAAAGTGGTTTTTCAACACTTCACAAGTGCAAAAAGTGTTTTTCCACACTAATACAAGTGCAAAAGTGGTTTCCTGCACCAACACAAGTGCGAAAAGTGGTTTTTCAACACTAACACAAGTGTGAAAAGTGGTTTTTCAACACTAACACAAGTGTGAAAAGTGGTTTTTCAACACTATCACAAGTGCAAAAAGTGTTTTTTCCACACTAATACAAGTGCAAAAATGGTTTCCTGCACCAACACAAGTGCGAAAAGTGGTTTTTCATCACTAACACAAGTGCGAAAAGTGGTTTTTCAACACAAACACAAGTGCGAAAAGTGGTTTTTCAACACTATCACAAGTGCGAAAAGTGTTTTTTCCGCACTAATACACGTGCAAAAGTGGTTTCCTGCACCAACACAAGTGCAAAAAGTGGTTTTCAACACTAACACAAGTGCGAAAAGTGGTTTTTCAACACTAACACAAGTGCGAAAAGTTGTTTTTCAACAATATCACAAGTGCAAAAAGTGTTTTTTCCACACTAATACAAGTGCAAAAGTGGTTTCCTGCACCAACACAAGTGCGAAAAGTGGTTTTTCAACACTAACACAAGTGCGAAAAGTGGTTTTTCAACACTATCACAAGTGCAAAAAGTGTTTTTTCCACACTAATGCAAGTGCAAAAGTGGTTTCCTGCACCAACACAAGTGCGAAAAGTGGTTTTTCAACACTAACACAAGTGCGAAAAGTGGTTTTTCAACACTATCACAAGTGCAAAAAGTGTTTTTTTCACACTAATACAAGTGCAAAAGTGGTTTCCTGCACCAACACAAGTGCGAAAAGTGGTTTTTCAACACTAACACAAGTGCGGAAAGTCGTTTTTCAACACTAACACAAGTGCGAAAAGTGGTTTTTCAACACTATCACAAGTGCAAAAAGTGTTTTTTCCACACTAATGCAAGTGCAAAAGTGGTTTACTGCACCAACACAAGTGCGAAAAGTGGTTTTTCAACACTAACACAAGTGCGAAAAGTGGTTTTTCAACACTATCACAAGTGCAAAAAGTGTTTTTTCCACACTAATACAAGTGCAAAAGTGGTTTCCTGCACCAACACAAGTGCGAAAAGTGGTTTTTCAACACTAACACAAGTGCGAAAAGTGGTTTTTCAACACTATCACAAGTGCAAAAAGTGTTTTTTTCACACTAATACAAGTGCAAAAGTGGTTTATTGCACCAACAGAAGTGCGAAAAGTGGTTTTTCAACACTAACACAAGTGCGAAAAGTGGTTTTTCAACACTATCACAAATGCAAAAAGTGTTTTTTCCACACTAATACAAGTGCAAAAGTGGTTTCCTGCACCAACACAAGTGCGAAAAGTGTTTTTCAACACTAACACAAGTGCGAAAAGTGGTTTTTCAACACTATCACAAGTGCAAAAAGTGTTTTTTCCACACTAATGCAAGTGCAAAAGTGGTTTCCTGCACCAACACAAGTGCGAAAAGTGGTTTTTCAACACTAACACAAGTGCGAAAAGTGGTTTTTCAACACTATCACAAGTGCAAAAAGTGTTTTTTCCACACTAATACAAGTGCAAAAGTGGTTTCCTGCACCAACACAAGTGCGAAAAGTGGTTTTTCAACACTAACACAAGTGCTAAAAGTGGTTTTTCAACACTAACACAAGTGCAAAAAGTGTTTTTTTCACACTAATACAAGTGCAAAAGTGGTTTCCTGCACCAACACAAGTGCGAAAAGTGGTTTTTCAACACTAACACAAGTGCGGAAAGTCGTTTTTCAACACTAACACAAGTGCGAAAAGTGGTTTTTCAACACTATCACAAGTGCAAAAAGTGTTTTTTCCACACTAATACAAGTGCAAAAGTGGTTTCTTGCACCAACACAAGTGCGAAAAGTGGTTTTTCAACACTAACACAAGTGCGAAAAGTGGTTTTTCAACACTATCACAAATGCAAAAAGTGTTTTTTCCACACTAATACAAGTGCAAAAGTGGTTTCCTGCACCAACACAAGTGCGAAAAGTGGTTTTTCAACACTAACACAAGTGCAAAAAGTGTTTTTTTCCACACGAATACAAGTGCAAAAGTGGTTTCCTGCACCAACACAAGTGCGAAAAGTGGTTTTTCAACACTAACACAAGTGCGAAAAGTGGTTTTTCAACACTAACACAAGTGCGAAAAGTGGTTTTTCAACACTATCACAAGTGCAAAAAGTGTTTTTTCCACACTAATACAAGTGCAAAAGTGGTTTCCTGCACCAACACAAGTGCGAAAAGTGTTTTTTCAACACTAACACAAGTGCGAAAAGTGGTTTTTCAACACTAACACATGTGCGAAAAGTGGTTTTTCAACACTATCACAAGTGCAAAAAGTGTTTTTTCCACACTAATACAAGTGCAAAAGTGGTTTCCTGCACCAACACAAGTGCGAAAAGTGGTTTTTCAACACTAACACAAGTGCGAAAAGTGGTTTTTCAACACTAACACAAGTGCGAAAAGTGGTTTTTCAACACTATCACAAGTGCAAAAAGTGTTTTTTCCACACTAATACAAGTGCAAAAGTGGTTTCCTGCACCAACACAAGTGCGAAAAGTGGTTTTTCAACACTAACACAAGTGCGAAAAGTGGTTTTTCAACACAAACACAAGTGCGAAAAGTGTTTTTTCCACACTAATACAAGTGCAAAAGTGGTTTCCTGCACCAACACAAGTGCGTAAAGTGGTTTTTCAACACTAACACAAGTGCGAAAAGTGGTTTTTCAACACTATCACAAGTGCAAAAAGTGTTTTTTTCCACACTAATACAAGTGCAAAAGTGGTTTCCTGCACCAACACAAGTGCGAAAAGTGGTTTTTCAACACTAACACAAGTGCGAAAAGTGGTTTTTCAACACTAACACATGTGCGAAAAGTGGTTTTTCAACACTATCACAAGTGCAAAAAGTGTTTTTTCCACACTAATACAAGTGCAAAAGTGGTTTCCTGCACAAACACAAGTGCAAAAAGTGGTTTTTCAACACTAACAGAAGTGCGAAAAGTGGTTTTTCAACACTAACACAAGTGCGAAAAGTGGTTTTTCAACACTATCACAAGTGCAAAAAGTGTTTTGTCCACACTAATACAAGTGCAAAAATGGTTTCCTGCACCAACACAAGTGCGGAAAGTGTTTTTTCATCACTAACACAAGTGCGAAAAGTGGTTTTTCAACACAAACACAAGTGCGAAAAGTGTTTTTTCCACACTAATACAAGTGCAAAAGTGGTTTCCTGCACCAACACAAGTGCGTAATGTGGTTTTTCAACACTAACACAAGTGCGAAAAGTGGTTTTTCAACACAATCACAAGTGCAAAAAGTGTTTTTTCCACACCAATACAAGTGCAAAAATGGTTTCCTGCACCAACACAAGTGCGAAAAGTGGTTTTTCATCACTAACACAAGTGCGAAAAGTGGTTTTTCAACACAAACACAAGTGCGAAAAGTGGTTTTTCAACACTATCACAAGTGCGAAAAGTGTTTTTTCCACACTAATACACGTGCAAAAGTGGTTTCCTGCACCAACACAAGTGCGAAAAGTGGTTTTTCAACACTAACACAAGTGCGAAAAGTGGTTTTTCAACAATATCACAAGTGCAAAAAGTGTTTTTTCCACAATAATACAAGTGCAAAAGTGGTTTCCTGCACCAACACAAGTGCGAAAAGTGGTTTTTCAACACTAACACAAGTGCGAAAAGTGGTTTTTCAACACTATCACAAGTGCAAAAAGTGTTTTTTCCACAATAATGCAAGTGCAAAAGTGGTTTCCTGCACAAACACAAGTGCGAAAAGTGGTTTTTCAACACTATCACAAGTGTGAAAAGTGTTTTTTCCACACTAATACACGTGCAAAAGTGGTTTCCTGCACCAACACAAGTGCGAAAAGTGGTTTTTCAACACTAACACAAGTGCGAAAAGTGGTTTTTCAACACTATCACAAGTGCAAAAAGTGTTTTTCCACACTAATACAAGTGCAAAAGTGGTTTCCTGCACCAACACAAGTGCGAAAAGTGGTTTTTCAACACTAACACAAGTGTGAAAAGTGGTTTTTCAACACAAACACAAGTGCGAAAAGTGTTTTTTCCACACTAATACACGTGCAAAAGTGGTTTCCTGCACCAACACAAGTGCGAAAAGTGGTTTTTCAACACTAACACAAGTGCGAAAAGTGGTTTTTCAACACTAACACAAGTGTGAAAAGTGGTTTTTCAACACTATCACAAGTGCAAAAAGTGTTTTTTCCACACTAATACAAGTGCAAAAATGGTTTCCTGCACCAACACAAGTGCGAAAAGTGGTTTTTCATCACTAACACAAGTGCGAAAAGTGGTTTTTCAACACAAACACAAGTGCGAAAAGTGGTTTTTCAACACTATCACAAGTGCGAAAAGTGTTTTTTCCACACTAATACACGTGCAAAAGTGGTTTCCTGCACCAACACAAGTGCAAAAAGTGGTTTTCAACACTAACACAAGTGCGAAAAGTGGTTTTTCAACACTAACACAAGTGCGAAAAGTTGTTTTTCAACAATATCACAAGTGCAAAAATTGTTTTTTCCACACTAATACAAGTGCAAAAGTGGTTTCCTGCACCAACACAAGTGCGAAAAGTGGTTTTTCAACACTAACACAAGTGCGAAAAGTGGTTTTTCAACACTATCACAAGTGCAAAAAGTGTTTTTTCCACACTAATGCAAGTGCAAAAGTGGTTTCCTGCACCAACACAAGTGCGAAAAGTGGTTTTTCAACACTAACACAAGTGCGAAAAGTGGTTTTTCAACACTATCACAAGTGCAAAAAGTGTTTTTTCCACACTAATACAAGTGCAAAAGTGGTTTCCTGCACCAACACAAGTGCGAAAAGTGGTTTTTCAACACTAACACAAGTGCGAAAAGTGGTTTTTCAACACTATCACAAGTGCAAAAAGTGTTTTTTTCACACTAATACAAGTGCAAAAGTGGTTTCTTGCACCAACAGAAGTGCGAAAAGTGGTTTTTCAACACTAACACAAGTGCGAA
The DNA here is from genome assembly GCF_964187855.1 of Myxine glutinosa. Lineage (NCBI taxonomy): Eukaryota > Metazoa > Chordata > Myxini > Myxiniformes > Myxinidae > Myxine > Myxine glutinosa. Next base: position 132,695 of record NW_027617107.1, read on the forward strand.
AAGTGGTTTTTCAACACTATCACAAATGCAAAAAGTGTTTTTTCCACACTAATACAAGTGCAAAAGTGGTTTCCTGCACCAACACAAGTGCGAAAAGTGGTTTTTCAACACTAACACAAGTGCGAAAAGTGGTTTTTCAACACTATCACAAGAGCAAAAAGTGTTTTTTCCACACTAATGCAAGTGCAAAAGTGGTTTCCTGCACCAACACAAGTGCGAAAAGTGGTTTTTCAACACTAACACAAGTGCGAAAAGTGGTTTTTCAACACTATCACAAGTGCAAAAAGTGTTTTTTCCACACTAATACAAGTGCAAAAGTGGTTTCCTGCACCAACACAAGTGCGAAAAGTGGTTTTTCAACACTAACACAAGTGCGAAAAGTGGTTTTTCAACACTAACACAAGTGCGAAAAGTGGTTTTTCAACACTATCACAAGTGCAAAAAGTGTTTTTTCCACACTAATACAAGTGCAAAAGTGGTTTCCTGCACCAACACAAGTGCGAAAAGTGGTTTTTCAACACTAACACAAGTGCGAAAAGTGGTTTTTCAACACTAACACATGTGCGAAAAGTGGTTTTTCAACACTATCACAAGTGCAAAAAGTGTTTTTTCCACACTAATACAAGTGCAAAAGTGGTTTCCTGCACCAACACAAGTGCGAAAAGTGGTTTTTCAACACTAACACAAGTGCGAAAAGTGGTTTTTCAACACTAACACAAGTGCGAAAAGTGGTTTTTCAACACTATCACATGTGCAAAAAGTGTTTTTTCCACACTAATACAAGTGCAAAAGTGGTTTCCTGCACCAACACAAGTGCGAAAAGTGGTTTTTCAACACTAACACAAGTGCGAAAAGTGGTTTTTCAACACAAACACAAGTGCGAAAAGTGTTTTTTCCACACTAATACAAGTGCAAAAGTGGTTTCCTGCACCAACACAAGTGCGTAAAGTGGTTTTTCAACACTAACACAAGTGCGAAAAGTGGTTTTTCAACACTATCACAAGTGCAAAAAGTGTTTTTTCCACACTAATACAAGTGCAAAAGTGGTTTCCTGCACCAACACAAGTGCAAAAAGTGGTTTTTCAACACGAACACAAGTGCGAAAAGTGGTTTTTCAACACTAACACAAGTGCGAAAAGTGGTTTTTCAACACTATCACAAGTGCAAAAAGTGTTTTTTCCACACTAATACAAGTGCAAAAATGGTTTCCTGCACCAACACAAGTGCGGAAAGTGTTTTTTCATCACTAACACAAGTGCGAAAAGTGGTTTTTCAACACAAACACAAGTGCGAAAAGTGTTTTTTCCACACTAATACAAGTGCAAAAGTGGTTTCCTGCACCAACACAAGTGCGTAATGTGGTTTTTCAACACTAACACAAGTGCGAAAAGTGGTTTTTCAACACAATCACAAGTGCAAAAAGTGTTTTTTCCACACCAATACAAGTGCAAAAATGGTTTCCTGCACCAACACAAGTGCGAAAAGTGGTTTTTCATCACTAACACAAGTGCGAAAAGTGGTTTTTCAACACAAACACAAGTGCGAAAAGTGCTTTTTCAACACTATCACAAGTGCGAAAAGTGTTTTTTCCACACTAATACACGTGCAAAAGTGGTTTCCTGCACCAACACAAGTGCGAAAAGTGGTTTTTCAACACTAACACAAGTGCGAAAAGTGGTTTTTCAACACTAACACAAGTGTGAAAAGTGGTTTTTCAACACAAACACAAGTGCGAAAAGTGTTTTTTCCACACTAATACACGTGCAAAAGTGGTTTCCTGCACCAACACAAGTGCGAAAAGTGGTTTTTCAACACTAACACAAGTGCGAAAAGTGGTTTTTCAACACTAACACAAGTGTGAAAAGTGGTTTTTCAACACTATCACAAGTGCAAAAAGTGTTTTTTCCACACTAATACAAGTGCAAAAATGGTTTCCTGCACCAACACAAGTGCGAAAAGTGGTTTTTCATCACTAACACAAGTGCGAAAAGTGGTTTTTCAACACTAACACAAGTGCGAAAAGTGGTTTTTCAACACTATCACAAGTGCAAAAAGTGTTTTTTCCACACTAATACAAGTGCAAAAATGGTTTCCTGCACCAACACAAGTGCGAAAAGTGGTTTTTCAACACTAACGCAAGTGCAAAAAGTGGTTTTTCAACACTAACACAAGTGCTAAAAGTGTTTTTTCCACACTAATACAAGTGCAAAAGTGGTTTTCTGCACCAACACAAGTGCGAAAAGTGGTTTTTCAACACTAACACAAGTGCGAAAAGTGGTTTTTCAACACTATCACAAGTGCAAAAAGTGTTTTTTCCACACTAATACAAGTGCAAAAGTGGTTTCCTGCACCAACACAAGTGCAAAAAGTGGTTTTTCAACACTAACACAAGTGCGAAAAGTGGTTTTTCAACACTAACACAAGTGCAAAAAGTGTTTTTTCCACACTAATACAAGTGCAAAAGTGGTTTCCTGCACCAACACAAGTGCGAAAAGTGGTTTTTCAACACTAACACAAGTGCGAAAAGTGGTTTTTCAACACTAACACAAGTGCAAAAAGTGGTTTCCTGCACCAACACAAGTGCGTAATGTGGTTTTTCAACACTAACACAAGTGCGAAAAGTGGTTTTTCAACACAATCACAAGTGCAAAAAGTGTTTTTTCCACACTAATACAAGTGCAAAAGTGGTTTCCTGCACCAACACAAGTGCGAAAAGTGGTTTTTCAACACTAACACAAGTGCGAAAAGTTGTTTTTCAACACTAACACAAGTGCGAAAAGTGGTTTTTCAACACTATCACAAGTGCAAAAAGTGTTTTTTCCACACTAACGCAAGTGCAAAAGTGGTTTCCTGCACCAACACAAGTGCGAAAAGTGGTTTTTCAACACTAACACAAGTGTGAAAAGTGGTTTTTCAACACAAACACAAGTGCGAAAAGTGTTTTTTCCACACTAATACACGTGCAAAAGTGGTTTCCTGCACCAACACAAGTGCGAAAAGTGGTTTTTCAACACTAACACAAGTGCGAAAAGTGGTTTTTCAACACTAACACAAGTGTGAAAAGTGGTTTTTCAACACTATCACAAGTGCAAAAAGTGTTTTTTCCACACTAATACAAGTGCAAAAATGGTTTCCTGCACCAACACAAGTGCGAAAAGTGGTTTTTCATCACTAACACAAGTGCGAAAAGTGGTTTTTCAACACTAACACAAGTGCGAAAAGTGGTTTTTCAACACTATCACAAGTGCAAAAAGTGTTTTTTCCACACTAATACAAGTGCAAAAATGGTTTCCTGCACCAACACAAGTGCGAAAAGTGGTTTTTCATCACTAACACAAGTGCGAAAAGTGGTTTTTCAACACAAACACAAGTGCGAAAAGTGTTTTTTCCACACTAATACAAGTGCAAAAGTGGTTTCCTGCACCAACACAAGTGCGTAATGTGGTTTTTCAACACTAACACATGTGCGAAAAGTGGTTTTTCAACACAATCACAAGTGCAAAAAGTGTTTTTTCCACACTAATACAAGTGCAAAAGTGGTTTCCTGCACCAACACAAGTGCGAAAAGTGGTTTTTCAACACTAACACAAGTGCGAAAAGTTGTTTTTCAACACTAACACAAGTGCGAAAAGTGGTTTTTCAACACTATCACAAGTGCAAAAAGTGTTTTTTCCACACTAATACAAGTGCAAAAGTGGTTTCCTGCACCAACACAAGTGCGAAAAGTGGTTTTTCAACACTAACACAAGTGTGAAAAGTGGTTTTTCAACACAAACACAAGTGCGAAAAGTGTTTTTTCCACACTAATACACGTGCAAAAGTGGTTTCCTTCACCAACACAAGTGCGAAAAGTGGTTTTTCAACACTAACACAAGTGCGAAAAGTGGTTTTTCAACACTAACACAAGTGTGAAAAGTGGTTTTTCAACACTATCACAAGTGCAAAAAGTGTTTTTTCCACACTAATACAAGTGCAAAAATGGTTTCCTGCACCAACACAAGTGCGAAAAGTGGTTTTTCATCACTAACACAAGTGCGAAAAGTGGTTTTTCAACACAAACACAAGTGCGAAAAGTGGTTTTTCAACACTATCACAAGTGCGAAAAGTGTTTTTTCCACACTAATACACGTGCAAAAGTGGTTTCCTGCACCAACACAAGTGCGAAAAGTGGTTTTTCAACACTAACACAAGTGCAAAAAGTGGTTTTTCAACACTAACACAAGTGCGAAAAGTGGTTTTTCAACAATATCACAAGTGCAAAAAGTGTTTTTTCCACACTAATACAAGTGCAAAAATGGTTTCCTGCACCAACACAAGTGCGAAAAGTGGTTTTTCATCACTAACACAAGTGCGAAAAGTGGTTTTTCAACACAAACACAAGTGCGAAAAGTGTTTTTTCCACACTAATACAAGTGCAAAAGTGGTTTCCTGCACCAACACAAGTGCGTAATGTGGTTTTTCAACACTAACACATGTGCGAAAAGTGGTTTTTCAACACAATCACAAGTGCAAAAAGTGTTTTTTCCACACTAATACAAGTGCAAAAGTGGTTTCCTGCACCAACACAAGTGCGAAAAGTGGTTTTTCAACACTAACACAAGTGCGAAAAGTTGTTTTTCAACACTAACACAAGTGCGAAAAGTGGTTTTTCAACACTATCACAAGTGCAAAAAGTGTTTTTTCCACACTAATACACGTGCAAAAGTGGTTTCCTGCACCAACACAAGTGCGAAAAGTGGTTTTTCAACACTAACACAAGTGCGAAAAGTGGTTTTTCAACACTAACACAAGTGTGAAAAGTGGTTTTTCAACACTATCACAAGTGCAAAAAGTGTTTTTTCCACACTAATACAAGTGCAAAAATAGTTTCCTGCACCAACACAAGTGCGAAAAGTGGTTTTTCATCACTAACACAAGTGCGAAAAGTGGTTTTTCAACACAAACACAAGTGCGAAAAGTGGTTTTTCAACACTATCACAAGTGCGAAAAGTGTTTTTTCCACACTAATACACGTGCAAAAGTGGTTTCCTGCACCAACACAAGTGCGAAAAGTGGTTTTTCAACACTAACACAAGTGCGAAAAGTGGTTTTTCAACACTAACACAAGTGCGAAAAGTGGTTTTTCAACAATATCACAAGTGCAAAAAGTGTTTTTTCCACACTAATACAAGTGCAAAAGTGGTTTCCTGCACCAACACAAGTGCGAAAAGTGTTTTTTCAACACTAACACAAGTGCGAATAGTGGTTTTTCAACACTATCACAAGTGCAAAAAGTGTTTTTTCCACACTAAAACAAGTGCAAAAGTGGTTTCCTGCACCAACACAAGTGCGAAAAGTGGTTTTTCAACACTAACACAAGTGCGAAAAGTGGTTTTTCAACACTAACACAAGTGCGAAAAGTGGTTTTTCAACACTAACACAAGTGCGAAAAGTGCTTTTTCCACACTAATACAAGTGCAAAAGTGGTTTCCTGCACCAACACAAGTGCGAAAAGTGGTTTTTCAACACTAACGCAAGTGCAAAAAGTGGTTTTTCAACACTAACACAAGTGCTAAAAGTGTTTTTTCCACACTAATACAAGTGCAAAAGTGGTTTTCTGCACCAACACAAGTGCCAAAAGTGGTTTTTCAACACTAACACAAGTGCGAAAAGTGGTTTTTCAACACTATCACAAGTGCAAAAAGTGTTTTTTCCACACTAATACAAGAGTGCAAAAGTGGTTTCCTGCACCAACACAAGTGCAAAAAGTGGTTTTTCAACACTAACACAAGTGCGAAAAGTGGTTTTTCAACACTAACACAAGTGCAAAAAGTGTTTTTTCCACACTAATACAAGTGCAAAAGTGGTTTCCTGCACCAACACAAGTGCGAAAAGTGGTTTTTCAACACTAACACAAGTGCGAAAAGTGGTTTTTCAACACTAACACAAGTGCAAAAAGTGGTTTCCTGCACCAACACAAGTGCGTAATGTGGTTTTTCAACACTAACACAAGTGCGAAAAGTGGTTTTTCAACACAATCACAAGTGCAAAAAGTGTTTTTTCCACACTAATACAAGTGCAAAAGTGGTTTCCTGCACCAACACAAGTGCGAAAAGTGGTTTTTCAACACTAACACAAGTGCGAAAAGTTGTTTTTCAACACTAACACAAGTGCGAAAAGTGGTTTTTCAACACTATCACAAGTGCAAAAAGTGTTTTTTCCACACTAATACAAGTGCAAAAGTGGTTTCCTGCACCAACACAAGTGCGAAAAGTGGTTTTTCAACACTAACACAAGTGTGAAAAGTGGTTTTTCAACACAAACACAAGTGCGAAAAGTGTTTTTTCCACACTAATACACGTGCAAAAGTGGTTTCCTGCACCAACACAAGTGCGAAAAGTGGTTTTTCAACACTAACACAAGTGCGAAAAGTGGTTTTTCAACACTAACACAAGTGTGAAAAGTGGTTTTTCAACACTATCACAAGTGCAAAAAGTGTTTTTTCCACACTAATACAAGTGCAAAAATGGTTTCCTGCACCAACACAAGTGCGAAAAGTGGTTTTTCATCACTAACACAAGTGCGAAAAGTGGTTTTTCAACACTAACACAAGTGCGAAAAGTGGTTTTTCAACACTATCACAAGTGCAAAAAGTGTTTTTTCCACACTAATACAAGTGCAAAAATGGTTTCCTGCACCAACACAAGTGCGAAAAGTGGTTTTTCATCACTAACACAAGTGCGAAAAGTGGTTTTTCAACACAAACACAAGTGCAAAAAGTGTTTTTTCCACACTAATACAAGTGCAAAAGTGGTTTCCTGCACCAACACAAGTGCGTAATGTGGTTTTTCAACACTAACACATGTGCGAAAAGTGGTTTTTCAACAAAATCACAAGTGCAAAAAGTGTTTTTTCCACACTAATACAAGTGCAAAAGTGGTTTCCTGCACCAACACAAGTGCGAAAAGTGGTTTTTCAACACTAACACAAGTGCGAAAAGTTGTTTTTCAACACTAACACAAGTGCGAAAAGTGGTTTTTCAACACTATCACAAGTGCAAAAAGTGTTTTTTCCACACTAATACAAGTGCAAAAGTGGTTTCCTGCACCAACACAAGTGCGAAAAGTGGTTTTTCAACACTAACACAAGTGTGAAAAGTGGTTTTTCAACACAAACACAAGTGCGAAAAGTGTTTTTTCCACACTAATACACGTGCAAAAGTGGTTTCCTGCACCAACACAAGTGCGAAAAGTGGTTTTTCAACACTAACACAAGTGCGAAAAGTTGTTTTTCAACACTAACACAAGTGCGAAAAGTGGTTTTTCAACACTATCACAAGTGCAAAAAGTGTTTTTTCCACACTAATACAAGTGCAAAAGTGGTTTCCTGCACCAACACAAGTGCGAAAAGTGGTTTTTCAACACTAACACAAGTGTGAAAAGTGGTTTTTCAACACAAACACAAGTGCGAAAAGTGTTTTTTCCACACTAATACACGTGCAAAAGTGGTTTCCTGCACCAACACAAGTGCGAAAAGTGGTTTTTCAACACTAACACAAGTGCGAAAAGTGGTTTTTCAACACTAACACAAGTGTGAAAAGTGGTTTTTCAACACTATCACAAGTCCAAAAAGTGTTTTTTCCACACTAATACAAGTGCAAAAATGGTTTCCTGCACCAACACAAGTGCGAAAAGTGGTTTTTCATCACTAACACAAGTGCGAAAAGTGGTTTTTCAACACAAACACAAGTGCGAAAAGTGGTTTTTCAACACTATCACAAGTGCGAAAAGTGTTTTTTCCACACTAATACACGTGCAAAAGTGGTTTCCTGCACCAACACAAGTGCGAAAAGTGGTTTTTCATCACTAACACAAGTGCGAAAAGTGGTTTTTCAACACTAACACAAGTGCGAAAAGTGGTTTTTCAACACTAACACAAGTGCAAAAAGTGTTTTTTCCACACTAATACAAGTGCAAAAGTGGTTTCCTGCACCAACACAAGTGCGAAAAGTGGTTTTTCAACACTAACACAAGTGCGAAAAGTGGTTTTTCAACACTAACACAAGTGCAAAAAGTGGTTTCCTGCACCAACACAAGTGCGTAATGTGGTTTTTCAACACTAACACAAGTGCGAAAAGTGGTTTTTCAACACAATCACAAGTGCAAAAAGTGTTTTTTCCACACTAATACAAGTGCAAAAGTGGTTTCCTGCACCAACACAAGTGCGAAAAGTGGTTTTTCAACACTAACACAAGTGCGAAAAGTTGTTTTTCAACACTAACACAAGTGCGAAAAGTGGTTTTTCAACACTATCACAAGTGCAAAAAGTGTTTTTTCCACACTAATACAAGTGCAAAAGTGGTTTCCTGCACCAACACAAGTGCGAAAAGTGGTTTTTCAACACTAACACAAGTGTGAAAAGTGGTTTTTCAACACAAACACAAGTGCGAAAAGTGTTTTTTCCACACTAATACACGTGCAAAAGTGGTTTCCTGCACCAACACAAGTGCGAAAAGTGGTTTTTCAACACTAACACAAGTGCGAAAAGTGGTTTTTCAACACTAACACAAGTGTGAAAAGTGGTTTTTCAACACTATCACAAGTGCAAAAAGTGTTTTTTCCACACTAATACAAGTGCAAAAATGGTTTCCTGCACCAACACAAGTGCGAAAAGTGGTTTTTCATCACTAACACAAGTGCGAAAAGTGGTTTTTCAACACTAACACAAGTGCGAAAAGTGGTTTTTCAACACTATCACAAGTGCAAAAAGTGTTTTTTCCACACTAATACAAGTGCAAAAATGGTTTCCTGCACCAACACAAGTGCGAAAAGTGGTTTTTTATCACTAACACAAGTGCGAAAAGTGTTTTTTCAACACAAACACAAGTGCGAAAAGTGTTTTTTCCACACTAATACAAGTGCAAAAGTGGTTTCCTGCACCAACACAAGTGCGTAATGTGGTTTTTCAACACAAACACATGTGCGAAAAGTGGTTTTTCAACAAAATCACAAGTGCAAAAAGTGTTTTTTCCACACTAATACAAGTGCAAAAGTGGTTTCCTGCACCAACACAAGTGCGAAAAGTGGTTTTTCAACACTAACACAAGTGCGAAAAGTTGTTTTTCAACACTAACACAAGTGCGAAAAGTGGTTTTTCAACACTATCACAAGTGCAAAAAGTGTTTTTTCCACACTAATACAAGTGCAAAAGTGGTTTCCTGCACCAACACAAGTGCGAAAAGTGGTTTTTCAACACTAACACAAGTGTGAAAAGTGGTTTTTCAACACAAACACAAGTGCGAAAAGTGTTTTTTCCACACTAATACACGTGCAAAAGTGGTTTCCTGCACCAACACAAGTGCGAAAAGTGGTTTTTCAACACTAACACAGGTGCGAAAAGTGGTTTTTCAACACAAACACAAGTGCGAAAAGTGGTTTTTCAACACTATCACAAGTGCAAAAAGTGTTTTTTCCACACTAATACAAGTGCAAAAGTGGTTTCCTGCACCAACACAAGTGCAAAAAGTGGTTTTTCAACACTAACACAAGTGCGAAAAGTGGTTTTTCAACACTAACACAAGTGCGAAAAGTGGTTTTTCAACACTATCACAAGTGCAAAAAGTGTTTTTTCCACACTAATACAAGTGCAAAAATGGTTTCCTGCACCAACACAAGTGCGGAAAGTGTTTTTTCATCACTAACACAAGTGCGAAAAGTGGGTTTTCAACACAAACACAAGTGCGAAAAGTGTTTTTTCCACACTAATACAAGTGCAAAAGTGGTTTCCTGCACCAACACAAGTGCATAATGTGGTTTTTCAACACTAACACAAGTGCGAAAAGTGGTTTTTCAACACAATCACAAGTGCAAAAAGTGTTTTTTCCACACCAATACAAGTGCAAAAATGGTTTCCTGCACCAACACAAGTGCGAAAAGTGGTTTTTCATCACTAACACAAGTGCGAAAAGTGGTTTTTCAACACAAACACAAGTGCGAAAAGTGGTTTTTCAACACTATCACAAGTGCGAAAAGTGTTTTTTCCACACTAATACACGTGCAAAAGTGGTTTCCTGCACCAACACAAGTGCGAAAAGTGGTTTTTCAACACTAACACAAGTGCGAAAAGTGGTTTTTCAACAATATCACAAGTGCAAAAAGTGTTTTTTCCACAATAATACAAGTGCAAAAGTGGTTTCCTGCACCAACACAAGTGCGAAAAGTGGTTTTTCAACACTAACACAAGTGCGAAAAGTGGTTTTTCAACACTATCACAAGTGCAAAAAGTGTTTTTTCCACAATAATGCAAGTGCAAAAGTGGTTTCCTGCACAAACACAAGTGCGAAAAGTGGTTTTTCAACACTATCACAAGTTTGAAAAGTGTTTTTTCCACACTAATACACGTGCAAAAGTGGTTTCCTGCACCAACACAAGTGCGAAAAGTGGTTTTTCAACACTAACACAAGTGCGAAAAGTGGTTTTTCAACACTATCACAAGTGCAAAAAGTGTTTTTCCACACTAATACAAGTGCAAAAGTGGTTTCCTGCACCAACACAAGTGCGAAAAGTGGTTTTTCAACACTAACACAAGTGTGAAAAGTGGTTTTTCAACACTAACACAAGTGTGAAAAGTGGTTTTTCAACACTATCACAAGTGCAAAAAGTGTTTTTTCCACACTAATACAAGTGCAAAAATGGTTTCCTGCACCAACACAAGTGCGAAAAGTGGTTTTTCATCACTAACACAAGTGCGAAAAGTGGTTTTTCAACACAAACACAAGTGCGAAAAGTGGTTTTTCAACACTATCACAAGTGCGAAAAGTGTTTTTTCCACACTAATACACGTGCAAAAGTGGTTTCCTGCACCAACACAAGTGCAAAAAGTGGTTTTCAACACTAACACAAGTGCGAAAAGTGGTTTTTCAACACTAACACAAGTGCGAAAAGTTGTTTTTCAACAATATCACAAGTGCAAAAAGTGTTTTTTCCACACTAATACAAGTGCAAAAGTGGTTTCCTGCACCAACACAAGTGCGAAAAGTGGTTTTTCAACACTAACACAAGTGCGAAAAGTGGTTTTTCAACACTATCACAAGTGCAAAAAGTGTTTTTTCCACACTAATGCAAGTGCAAAAGTGGTTTCCTGCACCAACACAAGTGCGAAAAGTGGTTTTTCAACACTAACACAAGTGCGAAAAGTGGTTTTTCAACACTATCACAAGTGCAAAAAGTGTTTTTTTCACACTAATACAAGTGCAAAAGTGGTTTCCTGCACCAACACAAGTGCGAAAAGTGGTTTTTCAACACTAACACAAGTGCGGAAAGTCGTTTTTCAACACTAACACAAGTGCGAAAAGTGGTTTTTCAACACTATCACAAGTGCAAAAAGTGTTTTTTCCACACTAATGCAAGTGCAAAAGTGGTTTACTGCACCAACACAAGTGCGAAAAGTGGTTTTTCAACACTAACACAAGTGCGAAAAGTGGTTTTTCAACACTATCACAAGTGCAAAAAGTGTTTTTTCCACACTAATACAAGTGCAAAAGTGGTTTCCTGCACCAACACAAGTGCGAAAAGTGGTTTTTCAACACTAACACAAGTGCGAAAAGTGGTTTTTCAACACTATCACAAGTGCAAAAAGTGTTTTTTTCACACTAATACAAGTGCAAAAGTGGTTTATTGCACCAACAGAAGTGCGAAAAGTGGTTTTTCAACACTAACACAAGTGCGAAAAGTGGTTTTTCAACACTATCACAAATGCAAAAAGTGTTTTTTCCACACTAATACAAGTGCAAAAGTGGTTTCCTGCACCAACACAAGTGCGAAAAGTGGTTTTTCAACACTAACACAAGTGCGAAAAGTGGTTTTTCAACACTATCACAAGTGCAAAAAGTGTTTTTTCCACACTAATGCAAGTGCAAAAGTGGTTTCCTGCACCAACACAAGTGCGAAAAGTGGTTTTTCAACACTAACACAAGTGCGAAAAGTGGTTTTTCAACACTATCACAAGTGCAAAAAGTGTTTTTTCCACACTAATACAAGTGCAAAAGTGGTTTCCTGCACCAACACAAGTGCGAAAAGTGGTTTTTCAACACTAACACAAGTGCTAAAAGTGGTTTTTCAACACTAACACAAGTGCAAAAAGTGTTTTTTTCACACTAATACAAGTGCAAAAGTGGTTTCCTGCACCAACACAAGTGCGAAAAGTGGTTTTTCAACACTAACACAAGTGCGGAAAGTCGTTTTTCAACACTAACACAAGTGCGAAAAGTGGTTTTTCAACACTATCACAAGTGCAAAAAGTGTTTTTTCCACACTAATACAAGTGCAAAAGTGGTTTCTTGCACCAACACAAGTGCGAAAAGTGGTTTTTCAACACTAACACAAGTGCGAAAAGTGGTTTTTCAACACTATCACAAATGCAAAAAGTGTTTTTTCCACACTAATACAAGTGCAAAAGTGGTTTCCTGCACCAACACAAGTGCGAAAAGTGTTTTTTCAACACTAACACAAGTGCGAAAAGTGGTTTTTCAACACTAACACATGTGCGAAAAGTGGTTTTTCAACACTATCACAAGTGCAAAAAGTGTTTTTTCCACACTAATACAAGTGCAAAAGTGGTTTCCTGCACCAACACAAGTGCGAAAAGTGGTTTTTCAACACTAACACAAGTGCGAAAAGTGGTTTTTCAACACTAACACAAGTGCGAAAAGTGGTTTTTCAACACTATCACAAGTGCAAAAAGTGTTTTTTCCACACTAATACAAGTGCAAAAGTGGTTTTTCAACACTAACACAAGTGCGAAAAGTGGTTTTTCAACACTAACACAAGTGCGAAAAGTGGTTTTTCAACACTATCACAAATGCAAAAAGTGTTTTTTCCACACTAATACAAGTGCAAAAGTGGTTTCCTGCACCAACACAAGTGCGAAAAGTGTTTTTCAACACTAACACAAGTGCGAAAAGTGGTTTTTCAACACTATCACAAGTGCAAAAAGTGTTTTTTCCACACTAATGCAAGTGCAAAAGTGGTTTCCTGCACCAACACAAGTGCGAAAAGTGGTTTTTCAACACTAACACAAGTGCGAAAAGTGGTTTTTCAACACTATCACAAGTGCAAAAAGTGTTTTTTCCACACTAATACAAGTGCAAAAGTGGTTTCCTGCACCAACACAAGTGCGAAAAGTGGTTTTTCAACACTAACACAAGTGCTAAAAGTGGTTTTTCAACACTAACACAAGTGCAAAAAGTGTTTTTTTCACACTAATACAAGTGCAAAAGTGGTTTCCTGCACCAACACAAGTGCGAAAAGTGGTTTTTCAACACTAACACAAGTGCGGAAAGTCGTTTTTCAACACTAACACAAGTGCGAAAAGTGGTTTTTCAACACTATCACAAGTGCAAAAAGTGTTTTTTCCACACTAATACAAGTGCAAAAGTGGTTTCTTGCACCAACACAAGTGCGAAAAGTGGTTTTTCAACACTAACACAAGTGCGAAAAGTGGTTTTTCAACACTATCACAAATGCAAAAAGTGTTTTTTCCACACTAATACAAGTGCAAAAGTGGTTTCCTGCACCAACACAAGTGCGAAAAGTGGTTTTTCAACACTAACACAAGTGCAAAAAGTGTTTTTTCCACACGAATACAAGTGCAAAAGTGGTTTCCTGCACCAACACAAGTGCGAAAAGTGGTTTTTCAACACTAACACAAGTGCGAAAAGTGGTTTTTCAACACTAACACAAGTGCGAAAAGTGGTTTTTCAACACTATCACAAGTGCAAAAAGTGTTTTTTCCACACTAATACAAGTGCAAAAGTGGTTTCCTGCACCAACACAAGTGCGAAAAGTGTTTTTTCAACACTAACACAAGTGCGAAAAGTGGTTTTTCAACACTAACACATGTGCGAAAAGTGGTTTTTCAACACTATCACAAGTGCAAAAAGTGTTTTTTCCACACTAATACAAGTGCAAAAGTGGTTTCCTGCACCAACACAAGTGCGAAAAGTGGTTTTTCAACACTAACACAAGTGCGAAAAGTGGTTTTTCAACACTAACACAAGTGCGAAAAGTGGTTTTTCAACACTATCACAAGTGCAAAAAGTGTTTTTTCCACACTAATACAAGTGCAAAAGTGGTTTCCTGCACCAACACAAGTGCGAAAAGTGGTTTTTCAACACTAACACAAGTGCGAAAAGTGGTTTTTCAACACAAACACAAGTGCGAAAAGTGTTTTTTCCACACTAATACAAGTGCAAAAGTGGTTTCCTGCACCAACACAAGTGCGTAAAGTGGTTTTTCAACACTAACACAAGTGCGAAAAGTGGTTTTTCAACACTATCACAAGTGCAAAAAGTGTTTTTTCCACACTAATACAAGTGCAAAAGTGGTTTCCTGCACCAACACAAGTGCGAAAAGTGGTTTTTCAACACTAACACAAGTGCGAAAAGTGGTTTTTCAACACTAACACAAGTGCGAAAAGTGGTTTT